>NW_026734286.1:11489975-11507475 GCF_949786415.1 Peromyscus eremicus | reverse complement strand
GTGGGGCGGGGCCTGGGGCGGGGCGGAGCCTTGGTGGAGTCTATGGTGGGGCGGGGCCTGGGATGGAGTCTATGGTGGGGCGGGGCCTGGGGCCTGGGGCGGGGCGGGCCTGCGGGGCGGAGTCTCTGACAGAGCTTGCGGTTCCGTATCGGGATGCGGGACCTCTGGCCGGGGGACGGGGCTCGGGGAAGGACGCGCACGTCCCGGAGATGGGGATGCCTGGGCTATGGGAGGGCTTTGTTCCCAGGCGGGTGAGCTGGAGGGCGGAGCCGGGGGTGTCTGCAGGATAGGTGGGTGTGAGGGAGAAAGTTGGGGTCTGAACGTGGCCCCGCTGCCCTTCGGTTCTGGCCCTTGGTCTCTACCCCTCGCAAGCAAGGTTGTGGGAAGCCCCGTGCGGGGACGGGCCGCGGGCCCCTGCGACGGAACAGACGCTCTTTTGTCCTTGGCACCCGTGTGTCTCGTCTCTTTTGGACCCACGCGGACTGAATCCAACCGGAAGCTACTAAATGCCTGCTGGTCATCCCGTGGGACTCTTCCCCACGTCGCCTCATCCCGCTGACTTCTGTCAGCGTGGGGATTGATCCCTTTTCTACCGCAGGGAGACTCGGGCGGCCCCCTGATCTGCGATGGCATTCTTCACGGAGTCGACTCCTTCGTGATCCGGGAATGCGCCTCGCTCCAGTTCCCCGACTTCTTCGCCCGGGTGTCCATGTACGTGGACTGGATTCGCACGGTGCTGCGGGGCGCAGAGCCCTGAGCTGCCCTTCTGCGCCCCAGAAGTCTACCCTGGGGCAAGCTCTGGCAGGAAAACCTGGAGTGGGGTGGAGACAGCTCCGTCCCCTATTCCATGTGACCTTAATAAAGCTGAGAAGTCTTTAAAAGCTGTCTGCTGTCTGTCTTACCCATGTGGACCTGGGATGTGGTCAGGGCCTCCGTGTCGGAGGTGGGGGGATCCACTATGCAGGAAAGAAAGGGGTGGAGGGCCAGGCTCATTCCCGAACCACAGGGCCTGGATTCAGCAAGCCCCTTTTGCTTCTCACCTCTTTGCCTCAGTTTCCCCAACTGGAACTGGGGTGAGGAGGCGTGGCTTGTGGGGTTTGGTGAAGCGTCCCTAGCTCCAGGTTTCTTGCAGCCGTGGGCGCGCACTGGGCTTCTCGGGGCCTGATGGTTGTGGTCCAGTCAAAGCAGACAGGAGGACTTCCTGGTGGAGGAGGCAGGGTGGACAGCGTTGGGAAATCCAGGAGCAAGGAGGAGGGACCCGGGGGCAGGGCACAGCGAGGCCAGAAGAGCAAGGGGCAGACATGGAAGCATGTGGTGAGCCTGGGCCAGCACAGGGAGAAGGGAAGGCCGTCACGAGGCAGCCCTGGAGGGGCGAGAGGGGGTGGTGTCCCCACGGGGCCTTCAGAAGTGGGAGGTGGCTGCTCTTTGACTTATTTTGGTGCCCGGTCCACAGGCACCAGAGTCCACAGGATTCTAATGTTGCTTTAGTTTTGGGAGACAGTCTCACGTAGCCCAGGCTAGCCTCTAACTCCCTATGTAGCTGAAGATGACCTCGAACTCTTGATCCTTCTGCCTCCCCCTCCAGAGTGCTGGGCTGACAGGTGTGCACCCCAGGAGAGCGCGCTGCCCACTGAACCCCAGACTCAGCCTCGGTCCTTTTTCCTTTTTTGGTTTTTCGAGACAGGGTTTCTCTGTGTAGTTTTGGAGCCTGTCCTGGATCTCACTCTGTAGACCAGGCTGGCCTTGAACTCACAGACATCCGCCTGGCTCTGCCTCCTGAGTGCTGAATGCCACCAGGGCCCGGCCAGCCTCTTTTCAATCCCCCCTAAACACTGGCAGAGTGGTCCCCAATGTCTCAGCACTGTATAGGGACTGTTTCTTGTGGAGATGCTGCTGGGCATCTGGGGACCTGAGGACAGTAAATGGAGCTACAGAAGGGTTCCTTCAGGGCCTGGCGTTCCACAGCAGGGGACTGGCACTATGAACTCAAAGGCAAACTTAGCCCGCACAGCATGATGGGTGAGCATGGTATACAGGTGGTGCTCAATAAGTGTAGCCGTGGTGAAGTCTGGTCTCCTAATCTGAGACTGTTCGCCCTGCACCCGCTGCCATGTGACGAGGGACGGTGTATACAGTAGGTGCTCACTGTGCGGAAGGAAGGGAGTTCAGTTAGGGTGTGTCTGAGTGAGTCAGGGAGTGCCCAGCTTGTGTGGGGGAGAGAAGGCAGCTGTCCCCACTGGGGTCCCAGGGACCGAGGTCTCCAGCCTAGCGGGTGTTGAGCCCTGGCACCGTGGCCACCTGCCCGTGTCCGTTGGGTTTCAACCCCTGTGCCCTGTCCTGGAGTTCAGACGTTGGTTTTGCAACAAACAGCCTTGGCTGTGGCTCCGGGAAGAGATGGGAGGGGAGCTGGCCGCAGAGTGGGGGGGGGGGGGGGGCTGGGCCCCCGAGCCTGTCGCCATTGTGGGAGAGGAGCGCTCCCCCTGTGTGGTTCCAGATGGGAACTCACACTCTGGCCACTGGGAGGATAGCAGTTCCTTCTCATGGTGCCCAGGCATTGATGGGGTCAGGTGGGACTGAGTCCCCCACTGTGAGGAGCAACCAACAAATTAGGGCTGAGCTGCTGCAGTGCGAACCCCAGGCTAAAATGACCTGTGGTAGCCTGGTGGCGGTGGCGCACACCTTCAATCCCGGCACTCGGGAGGCAGAGGCAGGTGGATCTCCGTGAGTTCGAAGCCAGCCTGTTCTACAGAGTGAGATCCAGGAAAGGCTCCAAAACTTAACAGAGAAACCCTGTCTCGAACCCCCTCCCCCCCCAAAAAAAATGACCTGTTGTGCTGCGCATGGTGGTGCACACCTTTAGTCCCAGAGCTGAGGAGGCAGAGGCAGGTGGATCTCTGTGAGTTCCAGCCAGCCTGGGCTACATGGTGAGACCCTGTCTCAAGCACACATACGCTCACCTGTCACTGGGTGGGCAGAGCATCCATGTCCCTCAATTTTTCTGACTTAAGTAAGGATCCAGCCAGCCATTTCCTGTCACCCCAGGAAAAAGTCAGGCTGGTACCAGACCCTTTGACAACTCAAAACACTTATGTGTTGTTGTTATTACTATGCCTGAGGTAAACTGAGGCAGACGGATTGGCCCTCAGATATATATATAAGTGGCTGGATACAGAGCACCAAGCTGGGCCTGGCTGTGCACATCTGTCCTCCGAGTACTCGGGAGGTACAGGCAGAGGAATTAAGAGTTTGAGGCCAGCCCGGGCTACCTGAGATTCTATTTTACTTTATTTTTGGCTTTTTAGAGACAGGGTTTCTCTGGGTAGCCCTGGCTGTTCTGGAACTCGCTCTATAGACCAGGCTGACCTCGAACTCACAGAGATCCGCCTGCCTCTGCCTCCCGAGTGCTGGGATTAAAGGTGTGCGTCACCACCACTCAGCCCTGAGGTCCTATTTTTTTATGAAAGAAAAGGATGGCTTGCTGAGTTTTCATTGATACTGAGCATCAGGAATGAAGTTGAAGTGGGGACCCTGGGGGCACACAGCTCTCCATGTCACCCCCATCGTCCCGTTCCCAGGGAGGAAGTGAGGCTGTGGCTGGCATGGGGCAATACAACGGTCTCTGCCTGCAGCTATAAGTATGGCTGTTAGGTAGGGGCGTGGGGAGCCACCATAGCACAGCCCCATCATGACCCTCGGCCGATCATCCAGCCCGACTCTGGCTCCCATGCTGCTGGCCATGCTCCTGGGTGGTGAGTGCGGATGGACACACATCCACCCCACTGACCACTTGTCCATCTCCATTTTCTTTCCCCGCTTCCGCCAGGACCTTAGAAAAAGACACAGGTTTCTAGCGGCAAGGCCACTACCAGGAAATGGGGATTCCAAGCCCGGAGGAGGTGCTTGGGTCTCAAGTCCAGGAGCACCTTGGGCAGGTCCCTTATCCTCTCTGCCTCAGTTTCCCTCACTAACCTTGTGGGTTCTCATTGAGGATTCGAACAGCTTGGTGGCTGGGGCTCACTCTTCCTCCCCGTGTGTCCCTAGGCCCAGTGCTGGCCTCAGAGATTGTGGGTGGCCGGCCAGCCCGGGCCCACGCTTGGCCCTTCATGGTGTCCCTGCAGCGGCGTGGAGGTCACTTCTGTGGTGCCACACTCATCGCCAGGAACTTCGTCATGTCCGCAGCCCACTGCGTGAATGGCCTGTGAGTCCCCTCTCTATCCTTCCCCTCCCAGCCCTCAACGTCCACGTGGGCCAGGGTGGGTGGTCAGGTGGGGACTCCCACCCATGACCCTTTCCTCTCCGCTGTCCATAGGAACTTCCAGTCCGTGCAGGTCGTGCTGGGGGCCCACAACCTGCGGCGACAGGAGCCCACAAGACAGACCTTCTCTGTGCAGCAGATCTTCGAGAGAGGCTTCGACCCCACGCGTCTGGTGAACGACATCGTGATCCTCCGGGTGGGCTTGGGAGTCCGGGAGCCATGAGGTTTGGGCTGGAGAAAGATGCTGTGCAGAAGGGTCTGGGGGTGGGGGAGACAGGGACACCCTGGGGCAGCTGCAGTTACCACCTGAGCCCCCTTCCAGCTCGGCACGGTGGACAGTAGCCGTCCTGTGGGCCCCATGGCGAAGGCCCTTGTGAGCTAATGTACGGAACGCTCCGGGCAGTATTCAATCAACAAACTCCTCTTGTCTGTGCTCTCCCCGCACTGACCCTGCCGCTCTGCGGAACCCGGGGAAATACTCATTTCTTCCTCCAGTTCCCAAGCTTTCCCACCACTTGGTGGCAGGGTATTCAGGGACATGGTGACAGTCCTTGTGGAAAGCGCCCTGTGACTCCTTCCTGTTCTAAGTCTTGCCCACCGTCCCTCCCCGCAGCTCAACGGCTCAGCCACCATTAACGCCAACGTGCAGGTGGCCCAGCTGCCTGCCCAGGGCCGTGGCGTGGGTAACGGAACTTCATGCCTGGCCATGGGCTGGGGCAGGCTGGGCACGAACCAACGGTCACCAAATGTGCTCCAAGAGCTCAATGTGACCGTGGTGACGAACTTCTGCCGCCGCCGTTTGAATGTGTGCACGCTGGTGCCGAGGCGGAGAGCAGGCATCTGCTTCGTAAGTACCCGTTTGCAGCAGAGGGGATGGTGGTCAGACCCGAGGGAGGACTTCCTAGTGCTGCAACATGGGTAAGGGGGAGCCTAGAGGTCCCGTCTCTGACCTTGACACCTTCACAGGGAGACTCTGGAGGACCCTTGGTCTGTAACGGGCTTGTCCAAGGCATCGACTCCTTCATCCGCGGAGGCTGCGGGTCTGGACTGTACCCAGATGCCTTCGCGCCTGTGGCTGAGTTCGCAGACTGGATCAATTCCATTATCCGCAGGCATGACGACCGCCCCCATACCCACCCCAGAGACCCTGAGAGCAGGACTGTCTAGGACCTGCCCGCCCCCCTAATGCTGTCAGCCTAAGCTGTTTGTGGCAGCCATCAATAAAAGCAACATTTCCTTAGTACACTGGGTCTGGTGTTTGTTGACTGTGCCACAGAACGTAGAATGCTACACTGCCTTGTGAGGGGCACCTGTGGACTTGGCCACGGAGTCGTCGGGGCAAAGTCACAGCAGGAGGCATGTACAAAAGGATATCAGTGAGGTGGCCCTTTTTGGTTTCTGTTCCCCAAAACCCACGTTCAGCTAGGTCTCAGCACTCAGGAGACTGAGGCAGCAGGATTGCCATGAGTTTGACCACAGCCTGGCCTAAGAGTGAGCGTCTGCTGGTCCTGTAGAGGACCTGACCTGGGTTCCCACATGGCGGCTCACAACTACCTATAGCCCCCATTCCAGGGGACTCGACGCCCTCCTCTGGACTCTGGGCACCAGGCATGCACATGACCCGCCCCCGCGCTCACATAATTAAGAATAATTTGCAGACGTCCTTCTTATGCTCTGTATCTTACAATCTGATTTTAAGATTGAGTACTCTGCTGGGTGGCGGTGACACACACCTTTAACCCCAGCACTCGTGAGGCAGAGGCAGGTGGATCTCTGTGAGTTCGAGGCCAGCCTGGTCTACAGAGTGAGATCCAGGACAGCCAGGGCTGCACAGAGAAACCCTGTCTTTAAATCTAATGAACTAACAACCCAGGGCTGGTGAGGCAGCATAAGGGGTGACGGTGCTTGCCCCGAAGCCTGAGGAGCTGAGTTCAATCCCTGGAACTGCACAGTGGAAGGACAAGGAGGACACGTGGAAACGTTCCCCAGCGAGCCACCACATAGTTCACAGACACAATGAAATAAACGAAGCATGCAGATGAATAATAAAAACCAGAAATGGTCCACTTTCCCGTTGGATTGGAGCAGCAGACGCCATAGCTCTGTCCCAGGCGGCCCCTGCATGGCCTCCTCTATCTCAGTCACCCCACCCTCTCCCTGTCCACCTCCTCCAGCCATACCCCACCCCCGCCAGGACAGGGTTCCAAGTGGAAGTTCAAACTTGTTTGCTGAAGTGTCCTGACCCTGGGTGGTCACCAAATTTTTATATTTTACAAGTTCTCGGGCTCCTTTTTGCACAATCTGGATTCTGTCCTAAAGGGCTTCTGATTTTTGTTTTGTTTTTGAGACAGAGCCTCACTCTGTAGCCCAGGCTGGCCTTGAACTCACAGAGATTCTTTTGTCTCTGCCTCCCGAGTGCTGGGGTTGAAAGCCTCAGCTGCCCAGGTGGCTTCTGATTTTAATAAGGAGACTCCTGGGGTTCTGACCTCACATCTGCAACATCAGGTCATCCCCAAAGAGAGAACCTAATGCTCCAACAGGGAATGGTGAGCTGAGTCCCCCACTCTCCCCACCCTCCCTGTCCCAACCCCTCCCCTCCAGAACCCACCCTATGGATTAGCTTGGGGGGAGCCTCTGACCTAGGCTCAGTCAGTCAAGGCATTGATTAACATGAGGGTCAGATTTTACTGTGAGGGTCCCTGAACCACAACAGGGAACAGCCTGGTGAAGACAAGGCTGTGCCTGGATCAAGCCATACCTGAAGGCAAAATTCACAGACTTTCCTTTTCAGTTCCTCATGGCCACACTCTGAAGGGGTGTCAGACCCCCACAGCCACAGGAGTGAGGATGGAGGATTCTCTCCTACTAGCAAACAACCTTTGCTCCAAATGTGAGGAGTCGAGTTACCTCCCCTCACTGGCAAACAACCTCTGCAAGTTGGAGGAGGAAGTATGGGAGGGGTAAAAAGATGGGGAGATGTTTGCCCATCGGCCTCCTGCTGAAGGGATTGCGACACACTGCGTTGGAAGGACACTTACTGGGCCAAGGACACTTACTGGGCCAGGGTGCTGGGCGGTCCAGCCTCTCACCCAGGCCACGTGCTGTGACCTTCAGGGTGGGCACTGGCCAGGGTCCCAGGCAGGAGGGAGAGGAAGGGTCCCGGTGGACCTGGCAGGTTTACATAATCGGTCCCAGAAGGGCCGACATACTCAAATCTGAAAGCGCAGATCCCCAGGTCCCTAGCTGGGTCTCTGCCCACGAGAAAGGAGGGGCGGGAGGCACCTGCTCCATAAAAATAGCTCCGGAGGACTCGCCTGGGTCAGTGTCTGGACTCATCGGTGTCAAAATGCGCAGCTGTGCGTGCTCCGTGGCCCTGGTGCTCCTGGGGGCGGCTGTATGTGGTGAGTGGGCCGGGAGGATACAGCAGCCGGCGCCGGGGGTCTCCAAACTCGGAGTCTGCGGTCTGAGCCTCGTGGACTCTGAGCTTTTACCAACAGCAAGAATCTGGGTTTGAATTCACACCGGGGCCAGCAAAAAGGGTTAACTGGTAAAGGGGCTTGTGGTCAAGACTGAAGACCCAAGTTTGATCCCCTGGACCCATGTGGTGAAGGAAGAGAAGTTATTCGCTACAAGATGACTTCCGGCTGCGGCAGGTTCACTGTGGTCTTGAGGAGCGTGCACCACCCACCAGGCTTCTGAGTTTGCGACCCCCCAGAAGCGTATTTTACAGTGATGGGGTTCTGGGTCCCGAGCAAACGGGAGGGAGCGGGGCAGGGAGGTGTCTGGGGTCTCTCTGGGTGCAGCCCACCCTGATCCTTACAGTGCACCCACCCTCCTCAGCTGCGCAGCCCCAAGGCCGGATCCTGGGTGGCCAGGAAGCCAAGGCTCATTCCTATCCCTACATGGCTTCGGTGCAAGTGAACGGCACACACGTGTGCGGTGGCACCCTGGTGGACGAGCAGTGGGTGCTGAGCGCCGCGCACTGCATGGACGGAGTGTGAGTGGCGGGGTGGCGGGGCGGAGGGAGTGGGGCCTCGGGGGCGGGCGGGACGTGGATCTGAGGTGGGCCCTCGTCCTGTCCCCAGGACCGCAGATGACATCCTGCAAGTGCTCCTGGGTGCCCACTCGCTGTCGAAACCTGAACCCTCCAAGCAGCTGCACGACGTGCAAAGCGTCGTGCGTCACCCGGACAGTGGGCCCGACCGCATCGTGCACGACATTGCCCTCTTGAAAGTAAGGAGTCTGGGTCCTTCCTACCCCCTGGGTTCCACTCAGGGTCTAGCCTCGACACTTCCTTCGGCACCGCCACCCTAGTCGGTTTCCCAGCGCTGCCCCCTTCCGTGACTTTACCCTCCTCTCAATGCTAGCTGACCCAGAATGCCTCGCTGGGCCCCCACGTGCAGCCCCTGCCCTTGCAAGAGGAAGACGGAGAGCTGGCCCCCGGAACGCTCTGCGACGTGACCGGTTGGGGTGTGGTCAGCCACGCGGGGCGCAGGCCCGACGTCCTGCAGAAGCTGACAGTGCCGATCATGGACCGGAACACCTGCAATCTGCGGGTGCATCACGACGGGGCGGTCACCCAGGACATGATATGTACAGAGAGCCACCGCAGGGACAGCTGCAGGGTGAGTGGCGCAGCCCGGGTCAAGTGGTGTGGGTGGGTGGGGCCTGCAGAGGCCAGCGAGGGGCGTGGCTTGCACGTCACTCGTGTCCCCGCCCCACAGGGCGACTCCGGAGGTCCTCTGGTGTGCGGGAACGTGGTCGAGGGTGTTGTCGCGTGGGGCTCGCGGGTCTGCGGAAACCGCAGGAAGCCGGGCGTCTATACCAGAGTGGCGACTTACCTGACCTGGATCAGAAATGTCACCAATGATGATGGCTTGATGGGCTGAGGGGATTCCCGGAGACACTGTCTCACAATAAATGCATGCATCTGAGTCCTGTGCGTCTTTATTGAGCGCCTGCTGCACACACACCCGGGAGGCTGAAGGCAGGTAGTTCCGCGCTCGGCCACACGGAGGCGCGCGTGCTCTTTTGGGGAACCGTGGGGCGGGGCCCACTCCCACCCTACAGAGGTCCTGCTGCACCCGGCACCATCATCTGGGCTCAGACAGCATTGCCAAGACGCTCCGAAGTTGACATAGATACTAAAAGGGGAAACTGAGGCACAGAGAGGCCATGAACAAAGGCTGGATTCCAACCCAGAGCCCATACTGGTTCACTGAGGAGGGAGTTGGTGATGTCTTGAGAGCTGTGGAGTCAACACCCCAGGTCCCCTCCTGGCTACAACGGGCAGAGCCTAGACCCAAACCCTGTGCCTTCCTACCCGGAGGGCAGGGACAGTGGGGGTCTGAGAAGGAAGCCCCAGCTGTTCCCTCAGGACGCTATTTCAATGCCATGTGTCCCCGAGTCTAGGGTGCGTCACACGTAAACATCTGAACAAACGCAGCATTTTCCCCAGATGGCCTGGCATTCACTAACACACACGATCAGCACTCTGCAGAGTGGGTGGGAGCAGCCGTGCACGGCCAGGAAGGGGGAAGGGAGCTTATGCAGGGGGGCCGATGTCACCCCAGGGGCCATGCTCCGGCCACAGGAAGTCAAGGATAGCTTGAGCAAGGCCAGGATGCCCCACACCACACTGTTGGCTTCTGTTGACGAGGCAGCACCCAGGGCCAGTGGGCATCCCAGGGAAGTCACAAAACCCTGAAGGGGACACACCAGTCTCCCAGGCTCCTCGGGACGTGCAGAATGTTCCAGAAGGGAACTGGGAATAGGCACATGTGCCTGCTATCCCAGCACTCAGGAGGTAGAGACAGGAGAATCAGGAGTTCAAAGTCATCCCCAGCTACATATCAAAACGTGGGGGAGTAAAGGGGGTTCCAGGTTGGGGGACCCCACCCGGCCGTTACCTTCCCTGGCAATGGCTCCCCTCACAGGCTGCGTCAGAGCACGGTCTGTCCTCTGGAGCGAGCCCTCCCCAGGCTGGGTCATGTGTGGCCACTGCCCTGTGCTCTGCTCCACAGGGTTCCAGAAATAACAAAACCAATTACCGTGATCCTGGGGCTGGGCCTGGCTGCCTGTGACTGCAGCGGGCAGATGAGGAAGCTTGAAGGCAGGACCCCTGGGGACCACAGCAAAGGCTGCTGGAAACCGGGGTGTGGGAGGCAGGGGGAGGCCGCTGTGCCGCACACACGGGCACACCTCAGCACAGAGCCTGACCTGGTGGGCAGCAGAGGAGGGAGCGTGGGGACAGCACAAGCCTGGAGGCAGTGCAGGAGAACTTTATTGGGCCCGCCCTCCACGCCCACAGTCCCCAAAGGGAAACTGAGGGAGACAACCCCAACCTGGACAGGGGCATATGGACTGTGGCCCTTTTGAAGGGTGGACACACAGCCCAGCTCCTTCAAGATGGCCTGGGTGTGACCATGGGATGTTAGGCCCTGAAGGTGGCACATGCCTTGTGTCCCCAGAGGGACAGACCCGGGGCGGCTGGCTGAGGACACAATGTTCCATCACAGAAGGCCCCCTGTGTCTGCTCAGAGCATGGCTGTGTCTCGGGGTCGGCCGAGGGGCGCTGTCTCGGGGTCGGCCGAGGGGCGCTGTCTCAGGGACGACTGAGGGGCACCCTCCGCCACAGCCCCCCACACAGGCAGTTCTTGATCCACCGCTGCTCCCACTGCTTCACGGCGGTCGTCTTGTTGGGAGACTTGAGCATGGTGACGCAGCCACACCTGGGGAGCAGGGACCGCTGACACTCTCCCGACCCTCCCACGACCCCACCTGCCTCTGCCCTGCACACGGGTGCCTCCAGAAATACTGTTGCCTGCAGTGGTGCAAGATGGTACACCCCACACCCTGGGCACCCCCAAACCACACCCAGGGCCTCCTGAAGCAGAGGGGACCCCGGGCCTGGCCGGCAGCGCTCACCTGGTGCAAGCTTTGCATTCCTCAGTCGGGTAAGCACCCAGGTGCAGCCTCCGCAGGTGGTCAATCTTGGGCTGGCCAGGGGCCCTGGGGAGGAGAGGGGAGTGAGGGGATGTGGGGGGCTGTGTCCACAGCACCATGTTAGCCGGCAGCAAAGCGTGGCTTCTGGTGTGTGACCCCAGGGCTCAACCATAAAAAACAACAGCCGATGGCCTTTTCCTGGTGAGACAGGAGCAGAGTTTCTAGAACCTTCCAAACATGGCTGAATATGGGTCAACGGGACAGCGTACACACAGGAGGGGGCAGAGGCCTCACTGAGACCAGGGCATTGCTCACTGCGGGGGCGGGAGCTGGCCTGGCCTGGGCGAGGCTACAATGCAGCCTCCACAAATCCTACACCCAAAGCTGTGCACTCAGAGCTGGAGGCAGGAGGATCAGAGTTCAAGGACACCCTCCTCCCACACAGGGAGTCTGGGGCAAGCCTGGGCTACATGAGACAAAACCCAAACACCTCTATGCACACAGCAGCGGCTGGAATGCCACCCAGTTCTCTCTCAGGGCAGAGACCTGGTGAAACAGAACTCGGTCCTTAGACACCCAGGCTCCAGGAGGTGCTGGACCCCCCCCCCCCCCCAGAACCTGTGGTGTGGGGACCTTCAGGGCTGCAGAGCTTGAGGGGAAGGAGGGACGGGCGACGGGCACACCTGGCGAGGCCGTCCAGCTGCAGGGTGGAGGTGCTGCTTGGCAGAGTGGGCGCCCTGCCGAAGCGCAGGCGCAGGGGCTGTTTGGGCTGCAGGCGGCTGACCAGGCCGTCGCTGACAGGAAGCCAGTCCAGGTTGGGGACCAGCAGCTGGCTGGGCAGCAGGCAGCACTCATCCACCAAGCCCTCGTCGGGGTCACTGGCTGGGCCCTCGTCACGGCCTAGGGGAGGGGATGGAGGTCACTGCACTCAACAGCCTCCCCGGGACGCCACTTCCTCACCCACACGGCGCCCACAGCAGCCTCCCTAGGGCTCTGCCCTCGGACATCTCAGCTGGTGAGTGAGGGCCCACGGCACGTGCTGGGGAAAGGGGGAGAAGCCCCCGCTCTGGCGCTGTGCTGGGCCTACAGTTGTATTTTGTTGGGAAGGCGTAAGCAGAGGGCAGTGTCTCACAGCAGATCCACAGCTTGGTGAGCAGCCGAAAGAGCAGGGACATGCTGTCCTGGGTGTCCGAGGTGGCTGTGTAGACCGGCAGGCAGCTGGGCTTCAGCAGGCCCCAGATGCGGATGACAACCATCAACTCTCGCAGCATGCCCAGGGAGGTACCGTCCCGGAGGAAGCTGTGCCCTGGCCTCAGCGGGGAGCCCTGGGGTGGGGACACTGGGAGTGAGCAGCCCCAGAGCTGCTGTGGGTGGGTATGTGCCAGTCGCCAGCTAACCCTTGGACCCTGGGTGAGGCCTGGGGACAGTGTGGCCTTCACCACAGGGGTACGGTTGGTGCGGAGTCGGGGGAGGACAGAACTGTGCTCAGTGCCCTACAGCCAAGAGTGGTCAGAAACGACCAGTCCAGCATCTGCGGTGCTGGCAGGGACCTGGTGGACGCCAAGCCAGGCCAGCGCGGCTGTCTTTACCTCCCACAGAACCCAGGAAGCCGGGGCTTGACCTGTGACCCTGTAGCCTGGAGGCCCTCAAGGCTAGAAGCCTCAGATGACCTGGGATAGACGGGAGGCGGAATCACCCGCTCCGGGGCCCAGGAGCACGCCCTAGGCAGACAGGAGCCAAGGAGTGCGTCTCAGCAGAAGAAAGGACGCACCAGCGCCCACCATAACAGAGGCCGGGGCTGAAGACCCCAGGGAAAGCGAAGGGGCGGGGCCGACGCCGGGTGTGTGTGTGTGGGGGGGTGTGGGGGGGGGATGGGGGTGGGCGGCAGGGCTCACCTGGTTGGGCAGGCTGGCCGGGGGGCGGGGCCGACGCTGGGGGCTCACCTGGTTGGGCAGGCTGGCCGGGGGGCGGGGCCGACACTGGGGGCTCACCTGGTTGGGCAGGCTGGCCGGGGGGCGGGGCCGACGCTGGGGGCTCACCTGGTTGGGCAGGCTGGCCAGGAGGTAGAGCACGAAGTCCCCCACCCACTGAAGCAGCTGCTGCAGGGCCTGCAGAGTGTTCATGTCCAGGACAAACTCCTCTGTCTTCAGGTTGATCATGACCTTGTCAATGTCTGTGGGGACAGTGAAGGGTGGTCAGGGAACATGGGGGAACCTGGCTCTGCAGGAAGGACCATCACACAGCCGTGAAAAGCACGTGATCTACCACAAGGACGAGCCCCGACCGCACTGACGCTCTCTCTGTGAGACAGCGATGGCCCTCAACCTGCTGTGTAGCCAAGGATGGCGCTGGACCCGCATGTTCAGGCAGCACCACATCTGGTTTACACCGGATAGGTGATCTGCCACCTGGCCATACCTCAAACCCAACCAACACAAGGTTATGAAGGCTGCATGTTCTTGGGCTCAGGTCAGGGCTGGGCACCTCCCCAGCACCCACCTTACACCTGGGGAAGGAAGGCCCCACACCCACCAACGTCAGTGATCTTGGCGCATATCTCAGCCAGGCGGTCCCCGGGGCTCTTGTCAGGGGTGTTGAGAAAGTGTGGGCGCAGCAGGGACTTGAGAGTGGATGTGATGGCCATGAGGAACAGCTTGGTGTGGTAGTCACACACGCGGGCCACCGTGCAGGGCGACAGTTTGCACAGCGAGGCCTTCATGGCCAGGATCCGGGTGGAGAGGACCTGGGGGGCACAGATGTGGTGGAAGGCCTGGCTGGAGGTTTGGGGCTCACACCCAGGGTCCAGGGGTACTCAGTCCCCAGAGCATGGGATGATGGGAAAGAGCCACTTGGCTGGGACACTTGCCAGGCAACCAGAGGCAGGCGGGTCACTTCTTTGGGCTTCCCTCTTTGTGACTCAATGGGTACAGACCCACCGGCCGGCACTGTGAGGACACCCATTAGCAAGGGTGACAATGGCCAGTGATGAGTCCCCACACTTGGCTGTCCTCCCCAGCCCTCCCTGACTGCTTTGTTCTGAGGCAATGTCTTGCTCTGCAGCCCAGACTGACCCCAGAATCGTGATCCTCCTGCCTCAGCTTCTGGAACGCAGGGCCCACATGCTTGCACCCCCCCCCCCCCAGATTCTTGCAGACGAGTCAGGATCGGGGTCACCCTCTGTGAACAGCAGTCCCTACTCCCTCTGCCCTGGTAGCCACTGGCCAAGGCCTCTGGCAGCCCATGTGGTCCACATGACGCACCCCTTGGGCCGGTTCTATTCTAGAGCAGTCTAGAAAGACCCCTGAGCTCGGGGCAGAAGTGAGGATTTGAAGTATGGATTGGAGGGTCACTGTAGGGCGCTCCAGGCACTCCCTAGGCCCTGGGCTCCACCCACACCAGGGGGAGGGGCGGTAAGAGGGACGTGTGTGGGAGCCCCGCCCACCTGCTGGAGGGCGGGCTTCTGCCGCGTGTACTCCTCATGCAGCCGCTCCACCAGGCTCTGCACCATGCCGGGCTGCACGTGCAGCAGGATGTCCCACCAGTCGTAGCCGGTCACCATGCAGTATTCCAGCAGAAACAGCAGGTGCTGCAGGGCCAGCTTGGGCTCCAGCGGGTGGCCCAGGGAGGGAGAGATGCGCAGCATGCTGAGCTGCGGGGGAGGCTGGGCTGAGCGGGCCGCCGACCCAAACCTCCCTCCGACCCAAACCTCCCTCCGCTCCCCCCCCCCCCCCCCCCCGTCTGGTCTGACC
Source organism: Peromyscus eremicus (assembly GCF_949786415.1). NCBI lineage: Eukaryota > Metazoa > Chordata > Mammalia > Rodentia > Cricetidae > Peromyscus > Peromyscus eremicus. The sequence continues at coordinate 11,492,526 of NW_026734286.1, read as the reverse complement.
ACTCACCTTCCCATGGTTGTCGATGCCCACCAGGGCCAGTGACGTCCAGGACAGCTGCATGGCTTTGAAGTGGACGGCCGGGCCTGTGGTGCGCGGGCGCTTCAGGGCCGGCTCATCCAGTGAGCGCGGGGCTGAGCTGTAGAGCACCGCCATGGTCTGCAGTGAGAGCCGATGTACCATGTGCACGCTGCCGTCCTGGAAGGCCAGCGCCAGGCCTGGGGGTAGGGGAGTGTGGTCGGGGCAGGGTGGGCAGCGGCTGCCTTCCCTGGCTCCCTTCGCGACCTCAGGAATGAGAGAGAGCCCAAGCTCCGTCCCTGGCTACGGCCCCCACCCTGAATGCATTCTCCCCATCATAAGGAGAGCCAGGAAAATAAGGCCCTAGAAACGCAGAGGCAAGGCCAGCCACCTCACCGCTGAGCAGCTGGGAAGGCACCTGACTGACAGGCAGGGACCTGAGGGATCGAACCCTGGACCATACATATACTTTGAAAAGGATTTCTCCCCGTGTTCCCAACTCACTGTCACTTAGCCATAGCCCCTTACATAGTAAGGGGCACAGCTCTCTACTGAGGGGCTACAGGTGTGCACGTCTTAAAAACTGCAACTTTTCCTTAATCAGCTGCAATTCTTTACATATTAAGGGATGCAGCTTTGTGTTAACTAGCCACAGCCCTTTATCTATTAAGGAGCACAGCTCCTCGGCAGCTCTCAGGACCCCTGGTTCTGGGGGACAGTCCACACTCATCACATGAGATGGGGAACCCACAGCTCTCAGAATCCACTTCCCACCCCACAGGTCCAGGCGCTGTGCTGGCCGCTCCCGGGCTGAACGTACCGAGGCCGGGGTAGAACTGGGTGTCACTGGCCACCTTGAGGTCAGTGTTGGTGAGTGAGATGGGCAGTTTAGGCAGTGCCACGGCTGAGACACGGTCCAGGTCGTTGGTGGCTGACAGGATCCGCCACTTCAGAATCATGGGCTGTTTGTCACCAACTGGAGAGTTGGGGACAGGAAAAGGAAGGGTGTGGGAGGGCACAGAAAGCCGAGCTCCACCTCAGGGCGGCAGGGCCCCTCCGGTCCCAACTCAGGGAGAGGACTCAGCATGGCCAACCAGAGCACCTCTCCCCCAGCCTGCTGGCCTGAGGGTCACATGACCTGAGGACCAGCAGGATCCGGTCCAAGGACTTTTCTCGTCTTTTTTGAAACAGGGTCCCGTGGACCCTGCCCTGGCCTTGAACTCTTACCCTCCTGCTCCACTTTGCTGGGATCCAGGCATTCCCACTAGGCCCAGTTCATTCTCTGCAGGGAGGGAGCCCAGCCCCTCTGAGCTCTCTGGTCCCCACCTTTGAAACCAGTCCTGACCCCACAGAGAGCAAGTCTCCCTCCCGAGGGGAAACTGAGGCCAGCGTGGCTATAGCCCTCTGTTTGGAGCAGCCGGGGTTCCCTACACTGAAGGCTGCGCTCTCACAGGGGACGCAAAAAGCAGAGGTGGAGGCCGGTCATCCCAGCTCCAGAGGCAGAGGCAGGAGGACGGAGCTACAGAGTCCAGGACTTTTCTCAAAAATCAAACAAACAAAACCCAGAAGTCAGAGGCCAGTGGTAGGCAGCCGCTGGTTGGCTACATCCCTGCCTTGACCACAGCCAGCTTCTGTCACCATGGTCACGGCGCTCACCGCGGGGATGCGCACAAGGGCTAGTGGGCATGTGTGGCAGGCAGGCCCGGTGACTCAGGGCCATCTATCTGCAGGAAGCACAGCGGGGACCCTATTCACATTTAATTACTCGCTGGCCACAAAGGGCAGTTTGCTGTAACTGCAGTGAGAGGCCTCTTGACACAACTCCATTATGCCGCCAATTAGGTCCACTAGGCACCTCCAAAGCCACCGGGTCCATTAGCGCTCCCGCCTCCTCTCTCTCTCCTTTCTGTGTTGGGGAAGGTCATGCCAGGGCTGAGCCAGGCTGCGGCGGCCAGCGGGGCAGCCTTAGGGAAGGAAGGTCCCCGGTTGTAAGCAGGAGTGGGTGGGGGTCTGGGAGACCCAGGAGGGTCACAGGAGACCTCTGGAGAGGTGAGCTGCTAAGGCCAGTGCACTGCACTCAAGTCCAGCCTCCGCTCTGAACGGGGATTTCTAGAGGATCCCATGGCTTTTAAAGTAAAATGCCTCCCGTGGCTGTTCGTGCCTTGATAGCTCAGCCCCTGTTCACTGGCCCCGACCCCAGGGCCTTTGCATAGGTCACTTCTTCAATCCTGGGGGTTTCCAGGCTATCCTGCCTAGGGAGCCTTAGCATCCCACTGTAGCCCGGAAGACAACAGCCTCCTGGGACTGTGGAAGAAGTTAATCTGAGTAAATCAACAGGCCACACCTTTAAACTCAGGGCTCAGGAGGCAGAGAGGGCAGAGTTCTGTGCATTCAAGACACACAGTGACCCTGTCTCAAAACAACCTCCAAATCCCACAAGCTAATGGACCCGTGGCGGCTCCCGAACCCTGGCTGACTCACCCACAGGTGAAATCTGCTGGAAGATGTTGTTCACAGGCAGACCCTCCTTCCGCAG
>NW_026734286.1:11328362-11489775 GCF_949786415.1 Peromyscus eremicus | reverse complement strand
TTGTGGTTTTATATTTGTCCCCCGACTACTAGGACTTACTGGAATGTGTTTTTGCACACGTCTCCTGGTGAGCGGGGGACACGGTGCCCTCTTTACCAGCCCCCTCCCCAGGCCCTGCCCTTCCCCCTCCACCTCCCTGGGAGGAGAGAGGGGCCCCTTTCGCCACCCTCGGGCCCTGGCCTTGCACAACTCCAAATAACCATGTTTTGCAAGGCCTGGCCGAGCTAGTGACCTCTCTCTCTCTCTCTCTCTCTCTCTCTCTCTCTCTCTCTCTCTCTCTCTCTCTGAAGCCTGGAGGTGGTGGGGGATGAGGGTGTGGCTCCGGGTCTCCTCCTCCCAGTCCCCACCCCAGCCAGATCCCCCACAATCACCAGCCACCAAGTCCTGGTCACCCTCTCTCTCTCTCTCTGAGAATGTCATAAATTGAGGTTGGGGGCCAAGGACAAAGAGCTAGGCGTCAGGGTCCTCCAAGGATGGCCACATAAGCTCAGGGGTAGTGGTACCCCTGGGGGGGGGTGTCCAGACTGGCCTAGGGGCAGCTCTGGGGTTCCTACCTACCCCCCTCCACCCACTACCAGCCCCAGCAGTGGAGGCCTGCCTGTTCCCCTCCCCCACCCCTCCACCAGGAAGGGTCATTAAACCAAGCAGGCCTGGGAGGGGGGCCGGGAGTCTGGGACAGGGGCTTCCTCTAGCCTTTTCCTTATGGGTCCCCCCACCCCACCCCAAAGAGGGGGCGTCGCTTTCAGTATTTCCATAGGGGGGTGTGCTCAGCTCCAAGTTGTCAGAGGTGGGGGAAGGGTGATGGACCAAGCCAGACAGTGTCCAGAAATGCCCCCTTCAGCAGTTCCTGGGTCTGGTGGACAGGGTGACCAGCAGCCGCAGGGTGTGTGGAGGGACTGTGTGTGTGTGTGTGTGTGTGTGTGTGTGTGTGTGTAGGCTGGGGTGGTCACTCCAGTGCCTGCGCCTCTGACATCTTCCTGTCTTAGGAATCCTAGACTGACAGGGCCCCTGGGGCCACCCACCTGCCACAGTTCTACCCATGGTTTGGGTGGCCAGATGTCTAGGGAAGGGGACCACAGACTTCCCATTTTCCATGAAGACCTCGAGGGTTTGCCCTGCAGGGGTCCCGTGGAGGGAGGGCCAGGTGACCAGAATGTCCCTGGACGACAGCCAGGACCCTCAGCTGTCCCTCCTCCTCACATCTCGGGGGTCAGTTCTGGGGGTCAGTGTGGACTTTGGGGTTCAGGTTAGGCTGAGGGCGACCTTAGACTCTCTGTCTGGGAGGTGGACTAAACTTTCTCCTTCTCCCTGGTCCCTTGATTTCAGGCCTTCTGGGTTCCTCCCACTGTTTTATTGGCGACTTATGGGGGGGTGGGGAGGGGGGGGATGGAGGGTGTGGCCTTGGGCAAGGTGGGACCTGGATGCCGTGCTGGCTTCTGGGAGGCCCAGAAGGGCCCTCTGGCCAGGACAGCGTGCTGTATTCTGGGACATTTACCGCCCCCCCCCCCCATGGAGCCCTATAAACTGGTGACCCCAGACCCAGAGAGCAGCACAGGACTCTCATACCCCGCCCAACCCAGCCTGGTGAACTCCTGAACTTGGTTTCCCCCGTCTACAGTACAGACGTCCTCCCCGGTACCCCCTCCCCCACCACCTGCACGGTACCCACCCTGTGCTGGTTCTCCGAAGCGTGACATGGTGGGCCCTGGTGCCACATAGGGACAGATCAAGGCCCAGGGGGCGGCTGAGGGATCTCTAGAAAGTGACATTTGCAGAGGGAGGCATTCGCCCAGGCCTCGTACACAGCAAATAGGTAATCTTGGCCGGGGTTCTCAGGGCCCCTCAGGGTAAGCAACATGTGGAACATAGAGTCAGAATCCAGAACCCAGAGGCACCCCAGGGTCTAGAACAGGGGCACAGCCAATAAGAAAGCCAGGACACCAGGCCCCTCCCCCACAGTTCCGCTTAGGGGACAATCACCCACGGTGTCCCTGGTGGGCCTAACCAGAGGGGACCAGAGGTTCCCCAGGCTTCCACTGCAGTGATCCCGGTCCCCACAAACCTGCAGACGGGTGGATAGGCAGAGCACCCCCGAGCAGGTGTGAGGGACTCTCCCATCAGCCTTTGCTGTGGACTTCTGGAGGAAGGACGTGGCCGTGGGGTGCAGGTGTGGTCTGACCTCGTCTCTTGCTGTCTTTTCCCCAGGTGTCTACAAGCGCTTGAATGAGGCTGACACCAGCCTCTGCCCCTGGGTGCCTGACGTGAGGACAAGGAGCCCGTTGGCGGTCCCTGGCATGCCCCACCAGCCCTCAGCCTGAGTCGGCGGCCCCTGCCCCTGCCGGCCGCCACCCTGCACTGTCCCGGCAACCCCGAGGTCCCCACGCTGCAGTGCGGCCAAGACCCTTCCCCGCAGGGGCCACCCCCACCACCCACCCCTGGTGCCCGGGGTGGCCCGGCCCGCAGGGCCATGAAGCTGCAGGCCGTGATGGAGACCCTCATTCAGAGGCAGCAGCGTGCACGGCAGGAATTGGAGGCCCGGCAGCCGCCACCCCCCCCACCGCCCGAGCCCACCGGTGTCCGTGCTCGGACCGCCATAACAGAGGAGGACAGGGAGCCTGAGAATGCCCGGATGCATAGGACGCAGATGGCCGCGCTGGCCGCCATGCGAGCCGCGGCCGCCGGCCTGGGACACCCGTCCTCGCCCGGTGGCTCTGAGGACGGGCCTCCCGGCTCTGAAGACGAAGACACAGCCCGGGAAGGGACTCTGAGCTCACCCACCCTGCGGGGAAGAGGCCAGGAGGGACCAGGACACGCTGAAGGAGATGGACATCTGATGGACATGGGCTCTGATGATGACATGTGAGTTGGGGTTCGGGACAGCGGCATCCGATGTTTTCCGTGCATTTGAAAAGCGGGAGCCAGCGAGGGCGACCGAGGGGACCCTGCGGGGCTGAGCAAGTGTTTGCTGAGTGGACCTGTGTTCCTTGAGGGGCCGCCACATGGGGATCCTGAGACTCAGCGAGCTCTGGGCTTGTGCCAAATGCTGCCAAGAAAATAGGGCTGCGGTGTGTGTGTGTGTATGTGTGTGGGGATGAGTTTTCACAGAAGGTACCTGAAGAGTGACGTGACGGGGACTGTTTACAGCGAGTCTGGCGCTAGGAACCACATGTGCAAAGATCCTGGGGGCAGAGCCGTTGAGGAGATGTGTTGGGGCCCTTTGTAAGAGCTTGTTCAGGGGGAAGGCTGGGGTGTGGGCAGGGACCCACCCGGTACCTGAGAGGCCTTGTTTGCAGAGAGCGAGACTGAGGCAGGGGCAGTGGGTGGAACTGGCCTGGCCACTGAGGTCAGGTGGTGCCTGCCCGTCCCCGTGACTGGGGGTACTCTGTACTCTTTGCAGGAAGCCCAAGTGGGAAGAGCAAGAACTGGAAGAGCTGGGGGAGGAGGAAGAAGAGGAGGAAGAGGAGGATGACTTCGAGGAAGAGGAGGAGGAGGAAGAGGGCCTGGGCCCCCCGGGGTCTGCCAGCCTGGGCTCTGCAGGCCTGTTCGCCCGCAAGGCCCAACCTGCTCAGGCTTTCCGTGGAGATGGTGGTCCCAGAATGCTGGGCGGTCCTGAGCGCCTGGGACCCGGCCCGGCCCACCCCGCTCACACAGCGTCCCAGATGCCACCCCCAGACCACGGAGACTGGACGTTTGAGGAACAATTCAAACAGGTAGGCCATGCGCTCGGGTCCGGCCCTCGGGGGCCTTTGACTGCCCACCCCACAACACACACACCCCCAACACACACCCCTGTCCTGGTGCTGGGTCGGGCTCTGCAGGATCCTGGGGAGGCCCAGCTTAGATCCTGTGTGTGGCTGAGGTACACAGCCCAGGGCGAGCCCCCCCCTGGGGGGGGATCAGGCACCAGGGACTTTGAGGACAGTGCGGGGCTCTGCTGCATCCTCCTCGGTAGAAAGGTGCCTTGGTGCTGGGGGATGGCCTGGTGGGTTAAGAGCTGTGCCAGCGTGAAGATTGAGTTCCGACCCCCAGCACCCATACGAAACACCAGACCCAGGGTGTGTGTTTGCAGCCCCGGGAGATGGGGCTCACTGGCAGGCAGCTTAGTGGAGACAGTGAGCCCCGGGTTCACCGAGAGACCCTGCCTCAAACAATAGCATGGAGAGCATAGAGGAAGGCACCCTGCGTTCGTCTCCGGTTTACACGCTCATGCGCAGCACACGTCGGGTGGCTTGGCAGCCTGAAGCAAGGATGTGGAGTCAGCTCTGGAGAGCTGTGGGGTTCATAGAGCATGCGGCCCGAGCTACGGTGCCCAGGGGGTTAGGGTGCCATGGCAATCCTGGTCCAGGGTGGTGCCGAGGGACCATAGAACTGTGAATGTACGGAGCCAGCAGGAGCTGGAGCATCGAGGCTCATGGCGGACGGTTCCAGGGGTGCTGGTGTGTTGGTTGGCTAGGCAGGGGGTGTCTGTGGAACCCCCACATAGGTTTCCTGGGCCCCGGGAGGGGCATGGAGGAAGCTCGGACTGCCCTAGCCCTTCCCTGCAGGCGGCCAAGCTGGAGGAAGTGGCCGGCAGGGAGCCTTTGAAGTCCGCAGGCCGATGGAAACCAGATGGTTGGCCTGCCGGCCTGGGGCCTGCATTCTAGCCCGGCCAGCTGGCCCAGCCGACCCCTGGGTGTGTGGCCAGGGTGGAAACCAGCCCCGGGGCTGGCTCCAGGGCCAAGTCTTGTGTGTAGCCAAGAGGTAGCCCCAGAGGTTGGCTGAGGACTCCAGATGTTCCCTGGGTGACAGAGCTGATGGGGATGGCTTCAGGAGGTGACCTGAGCTCTGCTGTTGGGGGCCCTCGAGGAACAGGCCTGGGGTCCCCTTGGACACGGAAGAGCGGGCCTGGGAAGCCGCTGAGCTGAGGCGCCCAGGGGGCTCAGGTTAGGTTAGGGTCGAGTACTTGTGGCCGAGACAGGGCAGATGCCGTTCTGGTGGCACAGCCGTGCCAAGGCCCCGGAGCACAAAGACTAGTTTCGAGGAACTGAGAGGAGTTAACCCTCTGTGCCCTTGCGGGACCTGCTGAGACAGGGCTTGGGCTGGGTGGGGCGGCCTCGCCCTCCCTCCGTCTCTGCTTTTCGCCCTGGCTTGCTAGGTGTGTGTTGGGCAGGCTGCCAGCTGGCCTGTCAGATGGACGTCACTGCTCCTGGGTGTGACCCTTTCCTACCCTGGGCCCGGAGCTGGCTGTGGGCTTACGGACTGTGCCTCCCACCCCCCAGGAGGTTCTCGCTAAGCACACCAGGCATAAAAGTATTTGTGTTTGGCTGGGTGTGTGTGGGCTCCACCTCACTCTGTGCCTCGGTTTCCCTGTCCAGTACAGAAGCAGCCGGGGCCATTCTGTGTTCATTTTACAAAGGAGTTGACATGTCTTGTCGCGCAGAGGGGGGCCCTGGTTGTGAGTTCTCAAGGTTTGTGCCCTTGAAGTGGCATCGCCTCCCGCTTTGGCGGCAAGCTGACTTGATTCATCTTCCTGACATCGCTCGGTGCCTGGGCATAGCTCCCTGCAGACCCCAGCGCCAAGCAAGTGAGACATCCCCGTCCCGCTGTGTCACACGTAGGGTCACAGATCCGGAGGTGTCCCCTGCGCACCCTCCCAGACCTCCTGGCTCCACACTGGATCGGCATAAAAAGGGCAAGAGGGCCGGGGTTGACTGCCCCGACCCCAGCCCCCAGTGCAGCCAGACAAAGGAGGGCCTCAGGAGCCATTGTCGGGACCTTTCGGCGGGGATATCCTGGGTCAGGGTCAGAGGTCGTGCAGAGACACAGCCTGTGAGGGGGCTTTTGTGCAGTTGGAGATGGGGAAACTGAGGACGGAGGGACAGGGAGCCGCAGCTCATATTTGGTCTCATGTGCGAATAGAGAAAAGCACCAAGGTCGTTGGACGTATAGAGAAATGTGCACGGAGCGCGCGGGGTGTGTGTGTGTGTGTATGTGTGTGTGTATGTGTGTGTGGCTCGCTGGGTAAAAATGCAAGCATGAGGACCTGCGTTGGGATCCCACAGGCCCACAAAAAAGCCAGGCAGCCCGGTGGCGTGCATCCGTTACCCCTAGGGCTGGGAAAGCCGAGGAAGGAGGGTCTCTGGGTAGAAAACATCCAGACAAGGGTCCTGGAGAACCCTGCGTATTAGGGGCATGACGGCTGGGTTTGGGGACGATGTTGGCAGGAGCCAGTCCCCCCGTGGTGCGGGACTCCTTTCCACCTCTCTGTGGAAGGTTCCTCCTTCTGCCCGCTGGCTGGCACCTGTACAGCCTGTGTCAACAGTGGTCCAGCCAGCCCCACAGATGTCAGCCCCAGGCCCGGCCTGTGTTGACTCTGGCGTCTGCCCTGCTCCCTTCCTGGCACGTGGCGGTGCTGGCTGGCCGGCCACTTGGCACTGTCTCCCTGTCTTCCTTCCCAGTCTTGGCCACAGCTGGCTTCCACCAGCTGAGCCTAGACAGCTGGGATCCGCCTCGGACTGTGGGTCTGCGGATGGGACGCGGGGGTGGGGGGTGGGGGGGTGGGGAGGGCCAGTGGCTGTGATTAGGATCTGGGCCTCCTGGCATTTGGACGCACATCCTGTAGCTTTCCTGTCCCCCCAGGGCCACACCCGGGCTCGGAGTGGCCTTGCTGGGATTTTTCAAGCTAGCAATCTTTTATGAGGATTTCTGTTGTTTCTCTGGGTAGCCCTGGCTGTCCTGGAATTCACTGGTCTTTTCTCTGTAGCCCAGGCTAGCCTCAATCAAACTCAGAGACTCCTCTGCCTCTGCCTCCCGAGTGCTGGGATTAAAGTCACGCACCACCACTCCTGGGTTTTGTTTTGTTTTTGTTTTTGTGTTTTTGAGGCTGGGTCTTGCTGTGCAGCCCAGGGCTGCTCTCCTGCCTCAGCCTCCTGGGTCGTGGGATAACAGGCATGCACCATGCCTGGCTTTTAGCTCAATTCACCGATTCAAGATCACAAACAAAACTCAAGTTGAGAGTGTTTCAGTCTCCCCAGCTCCACCCACAGCATGTCACCTACACAGCTCCCAATGTTTATGTCCTCTGTTCTGGACACTTCTGTGGCAGAGACCCACGCCGCGGGGCCTGTCATGTCTCACCGAGCAGCACAGTGCCCTCCGCTCCGAGGTGTGTCAGATTCCTGTTCACGGCTGTGCAGTACTGTGGCGTGTGGGTGGACTGCTCTGCGCGCCCGTCTGTGCGGGATGCAGGGCTGTTTCCACCTTTGGGCTCTGCAGCTTCCCATGGGTCTGTTCTTGTTCCTCTTGGGTGTGTGCCTGAAGTGAAATTGCTGGGTAGAACGGTGATGGGAAGGTGCCTATTAGGAGCTGTGTGGACAGCGGCTGTCTGTCCAAGTTCCCCATGTACAGGCCCGGTTCTTCCACGTCCTCACCCATCCCCTCCTGCTCCCCGGGTAACCCGCGCCTGACCCCAGACATGCAGAAAGGAAGCCCACTGCGGCAGCTCAGGCCTGTCACCTCAGCGCAGGGGAGGTTGAAGCAGGCGCATCAGGGAGTTCAAGGCCAGCCTGGGCTACAGAGCCAAACCCTGTCTCAAAAATAAACGAACGGGAAAGCTCTGGCCTAGCGTACGTAAGGCCCTGCGTTCCCACCCCAGGCATGGTGGTGCATAGCTCTCACTCAGCATTGGGAGTTGGAGGCAGGAAGTTCATACCTGAGCTATACAGTGGGTTCCCGAGACCCTGTTGCAAAGAAAGAAAAGTTAGTGGGATCCTCATTCGTTCTGCAAGGAAGGGACCGTGGAGGGGAAACTGAGGCACGGGGTGGTCATAGTCCTGTGTAGGAAGGACTCACTGCCCCCAGCCCTCTTCGGAATCTGGCCCAGGGTGGATGGATGGACACGTACTGGGTTTTAGAGAAAGCTAGTGCCTTCACCGAGCCTCGCTGTCCCTCACTGACACAGTGAGTCCCCGGCAGGTCAGGGGTCAAGCATTGGTCTCACATCTAGACTCCAGAACTGGTGCTTTAGCTCAGGCTGGCCCAGAACTCCCCATCCTCCTACCTCAGTCTCCAGAGAGCTGGGGCACACCCTTCGACCCCCCTCTTCCAAACCGCAACACATTAAAAATTTTTTTTTTAACATTTTTTTATTTACTTTTGCGTGGGCGGGGGCGTGTGTCACAGCCATGTGGAGGTCCGAGGACAATTTAAAGAGTCAGGTCTCACCTTCTTTGGTGTGAGTCTGGGTGGGGGCACTGGACTTAGGTCCCAGGGCTGCCTGTAAGCTCCTTTACCCTCTCAGCTGTCCTGCCCCCTCCGCTAAGGCCGCCTTCTAATTCAGGACAGGGGACAGCATTCCAGTAGAGAGGGGAAATGGAGCCTGTCCAGGGAGGCCTCTGGTCAGAGGGCAGCGGCGGTGACTTTTCCCTTCGCCTCCTCCCTCCCACAGGGAAATGGACAGCCAGCCAGGTGTTAGAGGTGGGACCTTTGGGCGAGGCTGACAGGCCTGTCTCCAGCCACCTCACGTGACGCTATCCCTGTCACCTGGCGCGTCTGCCCCGGGCGGGACTTTCATGGCTACTGATAGCGTCCTCGCTCACACATGCTCTTCTTCTAGGTGACACTGTGAGCCCTCTGGGGCCACGAGGGTGAGGACTGGGGAGGAGGTGGGTAGATTGCTCCCTGTCTTGCCTGGGGGACAGGGCTGTGGGGGAAGGGACATAGTGGCCGGGCCTTTGTTGAGTGTCCTAAGAGCTCACTGACCAGGCAAGAAAAACAGGGTCTACTTCTAGGAGAACGTTCTAGAAACCAGAATTAGCTAGCTTTGGTGGGCAGTGGAGAAGGAGAGAGGTACCAGGTGGACTCGGAGGCGGGGGCCAGTGGGGCCGGAAGGGGAAGGGGGAGCTGGCATTCTCTGGAGCCCCAGACACCTGGGTACTAGCCCAGCCCGGAGGTCAGGCTCCTGGTTCCGAGGGTAGAGTTGTCATAACTGTCGACGTCGTCGATGTCTGGGGCATGTTTGTCTCTGGCTGACATCCAGTGTTGGCGGCCGGCCCCGGCCCAGAGTCTTCCTGGGGCTCAGGAGCCCCGCGTGCCGGGGATTCAGAGACCGGAGGTGTCGGGAAGCCCCCGGGCAGCCTCATCAAAGTCGCTGTGGCTGCTGGCGCCCAGCCAGCGAGCTGTGGCAGGCCCAGGAGGGTGCCCGCCCGCCAGCCCTGGCACCGCGCCCCGGCCCGTGCCAACCCCCGGGAACCACGCTGACTCAGCCGGAAGAACCTTATCTGGTCCCTGTGCCGCCAACTCGGCCACCGGGTCACCGCCACCGGCTAGGCTCCCCACCCTGTGACCCGTTGCCAAGCACGTCCCGCCCCACGCTTTCTAATAATACACGCCACGGCAGAGGGAGCGGTGTCCCCGAAGCTGCCATCCCGAAGCCGAGGGTGTGGTGGCTGAGTGTGCACTGGACGTGGGGACGGGCGGCCAGGAGCCTCGCAGGCGGTTTCCATGGCTTTTGTGACTGTGGTTTCGGGGACCGCACTGGGCCGGCCAGGCAGGCAGATCTCCAGCATAGCATCTTCATGCGTGTCTGTCCCTTGGGCCAATTATGTGTCAGGGTGTGTGTCTGTGTGTCTGTATCTGTTCATGTGTCTGTGTGTGTATCTATGTGTCTGTGAGTGTGTGTGTTTGTGTATCTATGTGTCAAGGTGTCTGTCTGTGTGTCTGTGTGTGTATCTGTTCATGTGTCTGTGTGTGTGTGTGTGTTTGTGTATCTATGTGTCAGGGTATCTGTCTGTGTGTCTGTGTGTATATCTGTTCATGTGTCTGTATCTGTGTGTGTGTGTGTGTATCTATGTGTGTGTGTGTTTGTGTATCTGTGTGTCTGTGTGTCTGTGTGTATATCTGTTCATGTGTCTGTATCTGTGTGTGTGTATGTGTATCTATGTGTGTGTGTTTGTGTATCTGTGTGTCTGTGTGTTTGTGTGTGTATCTGTTCATGTGTCTGTCTGTGAGTGTGTCTGTGTGTGTGTGTTTGTGTATCTATGTGTCTCTGAGTGTGTGTTTGTGTATCTATGTGTCTGTGTTTGTGTGTTTGTGTATCTATATGTCAGGGTGTCTGTCTGTGTATCTATGTGTCTGTGTGTGTTGTGTGCACCTCTGGGGCAAGGTGCACACCCACCCCGGTCTGAGAACATGGTAGTAGTGAGATACTGTTAACCGTCACCTTCCAGGGCTCCTGGTTCTGGTCACTAGTTCTAAAACTCCCTGGGCACTCCTGCCAGCCGCTGCCCCGTGGGCCTGCCTTGGCCGGGCCAAGGCGGCGCCTGTGGTAACAGGTGTGGATGGAGCCAGTGCTGGGGCTTGCCGCTAAGGCCTGTTTTTGGGGGGCCTGTCAACTCATGCAGACGGTTGTCTTTAGCCAGGGAGGGACCACAGGCCGTAGCAGACATGTCACTTGGAGAGACAGCTCCCAGCCCCCCGTGTGGCCCCCGATGGCTGTCAAGCATGACCAAGCTCTTCCATTCTCAGAACTAGCCCGGCGTGGCCTGGTGGGCGGCACACTTGGGGTGGCGATGGCCCGCCCCTTCCCGGCTCGCCTGGCTGCGCATGGCCAGGGGACAATTGGGGGTCACGGGGTTAAACGGTAACTAATGTGTCCATTGAAGGGCCTGGTCTGGGGACACGGCCTTGCCCCGTGGTCGGGGCCGGGCCAGGGTCTGTGGGTCCTCAAGGGGGTGGGTGGCAGGCGGGTGGAGTCAGCCCCTCGGCCACCCCTGGGGATCTGCTTCTGGTCACAGGCCCTGGTAGACGTGCACTGTGACAGTCGCCCCCGCCCCCCATCAGAGCCCAACTTCACACACACCCATTCTACCTCAGGCAGCTATTTATTTATTTATTTGTCTATCTTTTGGTTTTCAAAACTGAGTTTCTCTGTGCAGCCCTGGCTGATCTGAAACTTTCCTGGATCTCACTCTGTAGCCCAGGCTGGCCTCAAACTCACAGAGATCCACCTGCCTCTGCCTCCCGAGGGCTGGGATTAATGACCACTGCCTGGCTAAGGATTGCCATTTTGAAGCTGAGCCACACAGTGATTCTCAGCTCCAGACACCACAGATAAGGAGCTGGGGCTTAGTGGGTGGAGCACTCAGCCAGCCTGCTCCTGATAACTCATGTGTCATCCATCCCAGCACTGGGGAGGTAGAGGCAGGAGGGTGACTCTCTGGGCAGGAGTGGACCTTCTAGGTCTTTTATGTCTCATGTGTCTCAGTCCTGGCCAGCTTCCATGAGTATTAGTGGAGTACCTTTTGTATACCGTGGAGTCACATTCAAGAACGCTGCTGTAAGGTGGCGCACACCTTTAATCCCAGCACTCGGGAGGCAGAGGCAGGCGGATCTCTATGGGTTCGAGGCCAGCCTGCTTTCCCTAGCTATATTCCTGCATAGCCCCCGAAATCCTAGAAAGGACTTCCCTTCTAAGGGATCAAATCCCAAGACAGTCAGGGCTACACAGAGAAACCCTGTCTAAACAAACCAACAAAAAAGAACCCTGCTGTAGGGGACCCTGTGGGGTGCCCTGGGGCAGGCAGATGGGGTGGGTCTGTCTGCCACTGTGTCCTGTCTGGGGGAGATAGGTGTGTTCCCATGCCTGGCTGAGGGAGTCTGCTGTGTGCCCAGCTGTGCCCCGCATCTCCATCCAGGCCGGGTGATCCGTGACCGTGTGTGTAGCCTTGATACGTGGCTTTTTCAGTCCTGTTGATGGAACCCTAGAGCCACAGACTGGGCCTGTGCTGTTGCCAGACGGGGGTCAGGGAATGGAGACTGATTGATCCAGTCACCCCAGGGCATGCTGGGAGGAGGTTCACTCACCTGCCATCTTGTCTGTCTGCCCCGCTCTGTCCCCAAGGCCACATCTTCCCCTAACACTCACTCATTTCCTCCTCCCAGCCTCAGTTTCCCCCTCTGTAAAACAGACAGGACTGCCGTCCAGAGCACAGCTGGCCGCTGGCACTTGGTCAGGATCTGGTTAATGAGTGTTTGTCTGCCTCCACATCCGGCTCCCATAGCAAAGGCACAGGCCGTGGAATGGGCGCTGGCGGTATTTATCTGTGTTTATCCACCCTGCATTTTCCAGTGATGCTGTTGCTAATGTGTGATGGGAGCTCCCTGCAGCGGGAAGTGGATGTGTGGAGCCACCTCCTTGGGTTGGATTTCGCCTGCTCTTGGCTCACAATGTGGGGACACTCCAGCAGGAATTCTTTTTTGTTTGTTTGTTTGTTTTTCAAAACAGGGTTTCTCTGTGTAGCTTTGCGCCTTTCCTGGATCTCACTCTGTAGCCCAGGCTGGCCTCGAACTCACAGAGATCTGCCTGCCTCTGCCTCCCCAGTGCTGGGATTAAAGGCGTGCACCGCCGCCGCCCGGCTCCAGCAGGAATTCTAAATGGAAGAGGGACCCCCATTTCTGTCTTAGGATATAAGCTCTGTCTGTCTCCTGTTGTGCAGCCAGGGAAGGGACACCTGTCCCCAAGTCCTGTCCTGAGAATCCAGTGTGACAGCCAGGGGCCCTCAAGTACACAATGGCCAACAGGAAACCCTTTTAAGAACCCTCTAGGATTTCCAGGGTTGTACAGGAATATACCCGGAGAGACCAGGCACTGAGGGAGTCTAGGCGGGGCTCCACCCTGGCCACGCCCCAGCCCCTCACTGGGGGATTCTAGGCGGGGCTCCACCCTGACCACGCCCCCAGCCCCTCTCTGGGGGATTCTAGGCGGGGCTCCACCCTGACCACGCCCCCAGCCCCTCACTGGGGGATTCTAGGCGGGGCTCCACCCTGACCACGCCCCCAGCCCCTCACTGGGGGATTCTAGGCGGGGCTCCACCCTGACCACGCCCCCAGCCCCTCACTGGGGGATTCTAGGTGGGGCTCCACCCCGACCACGCCCCAACACATTTTTTTCACTCTGCATTTTGAGACAGGGTCTCACTAAGTGTCCTAGGTCATCCTGGACTTACTGTGATCCTCCTGCCTCAACCTCCCCAGTAGCCGGGATCACCGAGTTGTGCCACAATGCTTGGCATCTTTCTGATCTTTGAATCATCCTCCTGAGTGCTCCCGAGTGCCAGGCGTTGTCCTCCTCTGATCTCTGTGAGACTCCACCGCGTCTCTGGAGGCCTCCATCTTGGCTCTTGCTTGGTTTATTTTGCTTCTGTATTGGGGTTTAGGGAGGTCACCTTGGGGCTTTTCCACACGGGCTTCTTTGCACTTTCTGACAGGGACGCCGGTCCTGGCCACTGCCTGGTGTTGGTCCCAGGGCTGCCTAACCCCGCCCGGTGTGTGTTTCCCGGGTGTAAAGCAGGCTAGCACCTGAGCGGTTTTGTTCCCCGCCTGGCCGACTTCCCTGGGTTTGACCTTCGCTGTGTACATGAGGCTTGTTTTCAACCTGGAAACTCTGGGCACAGCCCCCTCCCTTCACAGAGAAGGAGGCTGAGGTTCCAAGGTGGCCAGGGCCAGACCTGTAACCTGCTCAGGAGGGAAAGGCGGGTTGGAGGTCTGCAAGTTCCCCTGCAGTCAGGAACCCAGGCCAGCGTCCGTGGCCGCCGCTCCCGCGGCTCCCAGTGGTCATCTCAGAAGGACTATTAATATCTGCCTCGAGGGTGGGGCACCGGTGTGTTCTGAGGGGCGAGGGACCTGCCTCCAGGCAGCTGAACAGACAGATGTTCGGCCCAGCCCAGAATCACTTCCCCAATTTCCTGAGAGCCAGAGGTGGCCCCCGGTGCCCACAGAACTGACGGGAAATGAAAGAGCCGCGTGGCCAGCTTGGAGGGGAAGCCCCTAGTGCTCAGGTGCACCCTGAGGCCACCATATGGACCCAAGAGCCCAAGAGCCGGGACAGCGCGAGGTGGCACCTTCACGATGCCCTTGCTGTGTTCAGAGTTTCTGGGACGGCTGTTCTCCCCCACAGTGCTTGGTGCTCCATCCCCCAACATCAGTTTCTGGGAAGAGACCCAGAGGCTCATACCCACTAGGTAACTAACTACTCACCCCTGACCATGCATGATCCACCCCTCACTGGAGGATTCTGGGCGGGACTCCACCCTGACCACGCCCCTAGCCCCTCACTGGAGGATTCTGGGCGGGACTCCACCCTGACCACGCCCCCAGCCCCTCACTGGAGGATTCTGGGCGGGGCTCCACCCTGACCACGCCCCCAGCCCCTCACTGGGGGATTCTAGGTGGGGCTCCACCCTGACCACGCCCCCAGCCCCTCACTGGGGGATTCTAGGTGGGGCTCCACCCTGACCACCTCCCCAGCCCCTCACTGGGGGATTCTAGGTGGGGCTCCACCCTGACCACCTCCCCAGCCCCTCACTGGGGGGTTCTAGGCGGGGCTCCACCCTGACCATGCCCCTAGCCCCTCACTGGGGGGTTCTAGGCGGGGCTCCACCCTGACCACGCCCCCAGCCCCTCACTGGGGGGTTCTAGGCGGGGCTCTACCCATGTTTAACCTCTCTTTTCATTTTGAGACAGGGTCTCAAAAGTTACCAACGGTTGCCTTGAACTTGCAATCCTCCTGCCTTGGTCTTCTGCGTAGCTGGGAGATAGCCCTCTGCCATCATTACATTACCCCATCTTCCCAATGTCGTAGTTTGGCTCTGCTGCTGGCCTGGTCCTTTTGTGTGGTTGTAAATGTAACCAGGTATCATTGGCCTCATATACAGAAACTGTTCAATAATGGCAGCAAAACCCCAGGGATTTCCAAATATGAAAATAGCAACCCCAGATCCCCAACTTGACTTCCCTGTGCTCTGGCCTGCTGCCTCCCCCTACCTCCTGGCCACTGTGAACCCATGCTATGGTGGGTAAACTGAGGCATGCAGAGACAAGCAGGTGGCCACCCATCGACTGCCGTCTCTCGGTCCCACTGAGCCCTCTCTTTGTTTGGATTTCTTGACCGTGCAGTCTATCCCAGGCGTCTCTGTGGCTCTGCCTCTCGGGATGTGTACGGCCAGTCCTTCTGTGCCCTTTCCCACTGGAAAAACACCGTCTTTCCGTTTTATTACTTTACGTTGTGTTTCCAGACGGGGTCCGATACAGCACAGGCTGACCTCAGACTCACTGGAACTTGGTCTAGCCTTGAACTCCTGACCCTCCTGCTCTGGCCTCTCCACCCTGGGATGGACTCAAGTTTGTTTTGAGACAAGTTCTCCCTCTGTATCCCTGGCTGGCCTGGGAGTCATGGCCATCCTCCTGCCTCAGCCTCCCAGGTGCTAGGATGATAGATGTGCACCATCACTGTGGGAGACCCCACTTTTACCCCAGGGTACTCCTGAGGGAAGAAGTGAGAAGTATTTTGTAGAAATGTAGAGTGGAGAGAGACAGACAGAAACACAGGATAGCTCAGGAGGACCTGGATCCTTAGCCACAGGCCCCCTCTCTCGTCACTGAAGGGCTTTTTAAAGGAATGCCAAGGGGCAGGACACAAGACCTCCCTTGCTAGATCAAAGCACAGCACACAGCTACGTGCGGACCCTTCCAGACACCCGGTAACTCAGATCTCACCAGGAAACCTCTGTGGGCGTCCACACACCTCACCCCAGGTCTCCATGGACAAGGACCAGTGTAGTGAGTGCTCAGCTGATCCCCGGCACCCTGTCATTCACACATCACCTCTGCCACAGTTTCCCCAAGTGAAGAGTAGGTTCCCGGTGAGTCCTGAGCACTCCTCAGTGGCAGAATGGGTGTGTCTGCCCAGGGGAGGCTTTGGACTGCCCCTCAAGGATGAGACATCTTGGTGCCCAGGGCCTCCCTGAGGTGGGAGGAGGGACACGGGGAGGACCTGGGGCAGGGCTGTGTAGAGACATCCAAGAGACCCATGTGGCCAAGTACTGTGAGCTTCCGAGAGAAGAGACACCCATGATGGAGGGCAGCAGGACTGACTGGGCTGATGGGGAGGGAGAGGGGGAGTCAGGTGGCCCAGTGCCGAAGCTTGCCCTCTTCCGTGGGCGTCTGGGAGAAGGAAGCGTTTGAATGTCTGTCCTGGCCAGGTTGGGAGTTTATGCAGGCGAGGGAGGCATGTCGTGGCCATTGTTTGCATGTTGGTTATAGACATGAGTCATGTCTTTTCCAGAGGCCAAAAGACACAAAGTAATCAAGATCCTCAAAGAATGTGGCAAGGGTAATGGCTCCTGTAGCCCAGAGACAGGTGAGTGATGGACACACAGTGTGGTCCATCCATACATGGACTATTACTTAGCCAGGAACAGGAGTGAGCCCCCCCCCCCCGGGCACACTACAGTGTGGAGGACCAGGTAGACCCTGTGCTCAGTGAGAGACCCAGACACAGAAGGCCTTACAGTGTGTGAAAATGCCCAAGCAGGCCAATGCAGAGTGGAGAAGTCGGTACGTGGGTGTCGGGCTAGAGAAGGAATGGGCTGTTTCCTTTTGTGTGGTGGAATGTTCTGGAAGTAGATAGAGATGTGTGATTGTATGTGATCTCAGATTTATATGTATAACGTTTTCCAAAAAAGGGCTTTTAAAATTGTATTTGTGTGTGGGTGTGTGTGGGGGGGTGATCTCCAGAGTCAGAAGAGGGCATCAGTCTCTTCGAACTGGAGTTACAGATGGTTTTGAACCTCCACATGGTTGCTGGGAACTGAACCCCAGGTCCTCTGGAAGAGCAGTCAGTGCTCTTAACCCCTGAGCCATCTCTCCAGACCGTTTCTATTTCAAGACAGTGTTTCTCTGTGCAGCCCTGACTGTCCTGGAACTCGCTCTGTAGACCAGGCTGGTCTTGAACTCACAGAGATCTGCCTGCCTCTGTCTCCCGAGTGCTGGCCTCCTACCACCCCCAGTCAAAGAAAGCCCCTTTTACAAACTCCACACGGAGAGAAGGTGTGCCCAGGGAGACTCATTCATTCATTCCTGCCTGTCGGGCCAAGACTCCCCAAGGCCTTCAAGGTCTCTGTGTCCCCAGATGGCTTTCTGGGTTGTCCCCTCACCTGGGGGCAGGAGTGCTGACTCAAATCCGATCCACATTTTCTGAGCACCAAAGAGGAAAACAGCGCGAGTCCCCCCAGCAGGTGTAAGGTGCCTTGAAAAAAGCCTTCCCAGCGGCTTTGGAGCAGCTGCTGCCTGTGGTCCCAGCACTGCTGGACAGAGATGAGTCAGGAAGGCCTCAGGTGAGGCCAGCCTGGGCTCACGGGCCCTCTCAAAAAGAAAAAAGAAAAGCCCCAGCTGTCCCATCAGCTAGTCATGCACCTCCCACAGAGCCCAGGGTGCCAAACCCAGGCCAGTCAGTCCCTCGGTCTCCTGCTGTGCCCCAGAGTGACTGTAGGGAGTGTCCATGCTGGGGCCGGGGCCAGGCCAGGCTCTACCAGAATGGCTTCGTTCCTGGGGTCCACCCTGCCTGGCACCCGTCCCAGGTGGGGCCCAGTGGACTTTGGAGCCCTGGGGAGCCAGCAGGGGGCCTGGGCTGCCACAGTCTGGGGGACAAAGGTTTTCTCAGGGGCCTCCCACACATGCACACACACACACAGAGAGCAGGTTTTTTTTTTTTACGGCTGGGGACAGCTGGGGCCCCTCGGCTCTGAGGACACCGCCCTGGGCCCTTGTGGGAACGGCCCTGGCTGCCCAGGTGTGGTCAGAACAGAAACCTACAGGTGGGATGTGACCGTGGGCACCTGGGCCCCAGGGCCAGCCAGCTCTGGAAGGGGTGCTTGCGGTGACCGCTCAGGCCTGTCGCCCCAGCTCTCAGCGGGAGGAGCAAGAGGTTGCAGGGACTTCCACGTTTGACCGTTTGCAGAAAATTCACCAACAAAAAACGGTCAAAAGGTCCCTATAAAGGAAAAAACAAGAGCCAGCACGCCTTTAACCCCGGCACTCGGGAGGCAGAGCCAGGCGGACTTCTGTGAGTTCGAGGGTAGCCTGGTCTACAGAGCGAGATCCAGGAAAGGCACCAAAGCTACACAGAGAAACCCTGTCTCAAAAAAAAACAAAAAACAAACAACCCCTGAACCCCACCCAAACAGAAAGCTCTCCCCAGTAAGAGCGAGGAGGCAGGCCAGCATCAGCCAGGGTTGTAGAGCAGGAGACATGTTTACATTCCTAAGAAGGAACCCTTTGGATGACAGGAAAGGGAGGTGAGAAAAGGCAATGTTCACTTAGTAAGTACCTGCTGTATGCCTCTGTCCTGGCGACCTGAAGCCAGTTTACAGACGAAGCAGAGTGACTGTGGGGGGCCAGGACCACATGGCAGAGGGGGGAGCACCTCCACAAGGCCTGAGAAACCGTGCATATTTAATGAGCGTTTATTAGACAACTGCTGTGTGCGCTGTCTGATTCCAGACAAGAAAACTGGGCGGGAAAAGCCTCTCACGGTGCTGGGCCTGTGACTAGGAGGGGCCTGGACACTAGCTGCTGCTGAAGCAGGGAGCTGGACACTGCCCCCGAGAGCCTGTTCTTCAGGGTGGGATGCGCCCTTCCCAGAGGACCGCCAGAAGGAGGGCCAGGTTTCCATAAAACCGGGGCTTTTATGGCCTGTCTTTGTTGTTGACCCTCCCCCCGCAGGCAGCTGGGGGATCCCTGTGGGTCCCCCATTTATGGCTTTGAATTGATGTCCTGTCCTTGCAGACGTCTGACCGGGCACGGCCACCAACCGGTCGGTCCCTCGGCATCTCCTGTTAAAACGGGCATCCACGGTGCCCTTCCCTTGTGAGGCAGCCGCTGGCTGCAGTGAGCCTCAATTTCCCCTCCCCCAAGACACCAAGGCTTTGAAGCTCAAGATAGGAGTGTTGTTTGGGGGGTAACAGTTTTGTTTTGAGACAGGGTCTCATGTAACCCAGGCTGGCTTTGAACTCCTGACCCTCCCGCCTACACCTCCTGAATGCTGCGGTAACCTGTGTGTACCACAAAGATCCCTGGTTTATGGGGTGACGAGTGTTGGGCGTGCGCTACACCCACTGAGCCAGACCCTCAGACGCTGCGCTGTGGTCTTGTGCTTGCCGACGAAGATGGGGAAACTGAGGATTCTTGTGGAGGTGGCCAAGCCCGAGAGGGTGGACCCTGGAGACTGCCCCTTGTCCAGGATAGGGTTCACACCTGGGGCCTGCACGGGGCCTCAGGCCCTCTCAGAGGACTCCTTCCTGTGTCTCCAGTGTCGGGGGCTCTCACCACACCCCGTCACATCTGCCCATCATTTGCCCATCCATGCCCTGCCCGGGCAGCCCCTTGAGGAGATCATTTATTAAGTGATTGCTGTGTACCGGGCGCACGCACCCGTGGATCCGCACTCTCCCTGCCCCTGCCGTGTGCTCCCCAGCGAAGGAAGGCAGGACCCCCGTGGGAAGGTGTGGAGGACTCCCGCTGGCCCGGGTGCTTGTGTGTGGCACCCAGAGGCCCTGTGCAGGGACGGAGGCCGGCTACCTGCAGTGCCCCGCACCCCGCAGGCGGCCTGGGGAGGGAGAGCGGCCTCCCCGGACTTAGGAATGTGGGCCGGCCAGTCTGGCGCTGGCTGGCCCCGGGTGGGGCGCAGACGAAGCCGGGCAGCTGACAGCCACGGGCCAGAGGCCTGGACTCCGGCTCCTGTCTGGGAAGGCTGCCCACGGTGTCCATGGTCTCCATTGAGCAGATGGAAAAGCTGAGTCCTGGGGGGGCGCTGATGTTGGAAGGATGGCGGGGGCCGGCCCCAGCTGCCCGCTCCGAGGCTCGCACCCCTTTGGAGACGAGATGATGGATTGTGCAGACCCAGGTGTAATGGGTGGTTTCGAGGCCCCCCGCCTCCAGCCAGCTGCATTCCTGGTGGTTAATTTGAAGCCTGGTATTCAGCTGAGCATTCTAATTATCTCCGCCCCACTTCCCCGGCCCGGCCAGTGAGTCCCAGGATCCGGGCCCCTAGGACTCATTCCCGGGACAGCGGTGCCCGCATCACCCACCGCCACAGCCTGGGTGGGCAGACGGGCGACTCCAGGTGCTCAGGAGTCAGCAGCTGTCAGTGACACTGTGCCTCAGTTTCCTTGTGGGGCAATGCCCAGAGCTCCTAATGCTGGGAGAGGTGGGAAGGACCCTTCCCGGGACTTTGGGGACCCGGACTGAGAACGCCTTCTGATCCCCGGGGTGGGGGCATTGGTTAGTGACCCCTGCGTGCCGTCGAGGGGGTCAGCCTTGTCTGTGGCTTGGGGTCGGCTGAGCGCCTGTGGCTGCCCCGCCCCCCACGGTGGGGACACGTCCCTCCCGCCCGCTGACCCATCCCTCTCTGTCTGCAGCTCTATGAACTGGACGCGGACCCCAAGAGGAAGGAGTTTCTAGACGACCTGTTCAGCTTCATGCAGAAGCGGGGTGAGCGCCTCCCAGGGCAGGAGGGTGTGGTGGGGGAACAGGACGGTCCTCCCGTGAGGGAGTGCTCCCCAGACTCTGTGGCTGTCCCCAGCTCCTGGTGGATGGAGACCCACTCTCCCTCAGGGTGGGACCGTCTGGGTGGTTACAATCCTGTGTTCTAAGGGGGGAAACTGAGGCCCAAGGAGGGTCGAGGCTTCAGCTCCGGAGCCGGAAGGGGCGGAGAGGGGACCTGAGGCCGGCCCTGCCGGCCATGGCTGAGCCCAGCTTCTGTAAACACAAGGCTCCAGGCCTGCCCACCGGAAGGCAGAGGGAGAAG
The DNA here is from genome assembly GCF_949786415.1 of Peromyscus eremicus. NCBI lineage: Eukaryota > Metazoa > Chordata > Mammalia > Rodentia > Cricetidae > Peromyscus > Peromyscus eremicus. Next base: position 11,469,155 of record NW_026734286.1, on the reverse strand, counting down.
GGGTGCTGTGGCCTCCTGATCCCTCGGCCCAGCCCAGTGGCCTCTGAGTTAACCCCTCGGTGTCGGGTTGGGGCCTGCGGGTCCCTGTGGGTGTGGGGATGCCCCGGTGCTATCCGCAGAGCCCAGCTGTGTTCCTTCGGTCCAGCCCTGCTGCCCTCCGTGTGGCCGGAGAGATCTCCCCTCCCTCTGTTATCAGGTGTCCCCACCTGCCTGAGCCCCTCACACAGCAGGAGGCCTCCAGCTGCCTCCAGGCCACAGAGCTGACCATCCGATTCACCACCCCCACCATAATGGGGTCAGCAAGGCCAGGGACCTCCATGCCGTGGTGCAGCCACTGACCACAAAGGGCTGTGAAGGTCCGCCTTTAACCCTGCCTCCCCCACCAAGTCAGACCAGCAGACTCCTGTGTATCCCTCAAAACCCCTGGTCCGCTGCCACCTCGGGTACTTTCTTCTGAGGTCTTTGGTGTTTCGGAGCTGGTATTCCGACGGCCAGGCTCATCCAGTCAGCATAACCTACCGCCCACGGGTGGGTCCCTTCTTGTGGACACATGACTCCTGCCATCAGAAAAGCAAGGACCTTGGAACACATTTCCCTCAGAAGTCTCTGGAGACAGGAAATGGGGGGAGGTGTCCTGCCTGCGCCCCTGCTGGGTCCCCCACCCTTCCTTCACCCCGGCCTCAGCCCTCCATTGCGTTCCTAGACTTCATATAAACTTCCTCCTCCACTGGCTGAGACTGGCCTGCCCGCCTCCTGGTCTCCCTCTAGGGCTGAGCTAGGTGAACAGGGTGGTGGGTTTGAGACCCACCTCCCCACGGCTGCCCTGGGCTCTGCTTGACTCAAACTGGGGAGTTTTTGCAACTTGGGAGAGGCAGGAAGTGGCTAAGAATAGGGAGAGGGTCTCCCAGGGCTGGCTTTCTAGAGCCATGGAGTCCCTGGGACAGAGGAGCCAGGCCCTGGAGCCTCAGTTTCCCCATCAGTAAAGGGGGTCGAGGTGTTCCCTCTCATGAGACAGAGATGAATGGTCACTGTATCTGTGGCTGGGGTGGGGGCCAGGAAGTCTCCGGTGTTCTCTGTAGAGTGCTTGCTGGGTCCCAGATGGTGAGGATGAGGATGGCAGGGAAGGCCTCCGAGCCTAGAACCTCACAGACAGGACTTAGAGTTGGGGACATGAAAAATCTCTGGGAGTCACCAGATGGTGGTGGCGTTTTTATTCCCAGCACTCGGGAGGCAGAGGCAGGTGGATCTCTGTGAGTTCGAGGCCAGCCTGGGCTACAGAGCGAGATCTAGGACAGCCAGGGCTACATAGAGAGACTCTGTCTCAAAAAAACAAACAAACAAACAAAACCAAAACTCTGGGCGTCCGGTTGGCAGAAAGGTGCAGGGCCCTGTCTGTAGCAGGCTTGGGAAATGGATATCATAGGAGGCGAGGTTTTGAGGGATGAAGAGGGGGCCAGCGTGTCACTAGATGCAAGATGGATGTTCCTGCTTCTTAAACTGAAAACCCTGTTAGCCGAGCCCTCCCCACCCCCACCGGGTCTGCCGCACTCGGGGACGCTGAGGAGGACAGGGCTGAGCGGGAAGGGCCCTGGGGAGGCACTGTGTTTGTTTAGCAGCTGCTGTAGTTGGAGACACAGAGTGGGAATAACCAGGGCCCTGAAGTCTCCCGTGTCCCCAAGATGGCCACCGGCCTCTCTTCCAGCCCCCTCCCTTGCCCTTGGGGAAACTGAGGCAAGCAGGGGTATTACCCAGGGTGATGCCGCTCTGGAAGATATTTAGGGGAGTGAGTGTGTGGCCACCAGAGCCCCCGCCTGACCCCTATGACCCCTGCATGACTCCCGTGACCCCCCCCCCCAGCCGCCTGCCTTCAGCAGCTCCTCCCTGACATCCCGCAGGCACGCCTGTGAACCGGATCCCCATCATGGCCAAGCAGGTCCTGGACCTGTTCATGCTGTATGTGCTGGTGACCGAGAAGGGTGGCCTCGTGGAGGTCATCAACAAGAAGCTGTGGCGGGAGATCACCAAGGGGCTCAACCTGCCCACCTCCATCACCAGCGCCGCCTTCACGCTGCGGACACAGTGAGTGCCAGGGCTGCCCACCTCCTGAGATAGCCCGACACCTCCTGAGATAGCCCACCTCCTCCTGAGATAGCCCGCCACCTCCTGAGATAGCCCGCCTCCTCCTGAGATAGCCTGCCTCCTCCTGAGATAGCCTGCCTCCTCCTGAGATAGACCACCTCCTCCTGAGATAGCCTGCCTCCTCCTGAGATAGACTGCCACCTCCTGAGATAGACTGCCACCTCCTGAGATAGCCCACCTCCTCCTGACATAGCCTACCTCCTCCTGAGATAGTCTACCTCCTCCTGAGATAGCCCGCCACCTCCTGAGATAGACCACCTCCTCCCCATCTCCCTCCTGAGATAGTAGCCTGCCACCTCCTGAGATAGACCACCTCCTCCTGAGATAGCCTGCCACCTCCTGAGATAGCCTACCTCCTCCTGAAATAGCCTGCTACCTCCTGAGATAGACCACCTCCTCCTGAGATAGCCTGCCACCTCCTGAGATAGACCACCTCCTCCTGAGATAGCCTGCCACCTCCTGAGATAGACCACTTCCTCCTGAGATAGCCTGCCACCTCCTGAGATAGACTGCCACCTCCTGAGATAGACCACCTCCTCCTGAGATAGACCACCTCCTCCTGAGATAGCCTGCCACCTCCTGAGATAGACTGCCACCTCCTGAGATAGACCACCTCCTCCCCATCTCCCTCCTGAGATAGTAGCTGCCACCTCCTGAGATAGCCCACCTCCTTCTGAGATAGCCCAACACCTCCCTCCTGAGATAATGCATCCCCTCCCTGAGGATGCTCGTGGCAGGGTGACACTCCTGGTCGTCTCCAGTGTCGTCCTGTTCCCTGTCCACAGGTACATGAAGTACCTTTACCCCTACGAGTGTGAGCGACGAGGCCTGAGCAGCCCCAATGAGCTCCAGGCCGCCATCGACAGCAACCGCAGAGAGGGCCGGCGCCAGAGCTTCGGGGGCTCACTCTTTGCCTACTCACCCAGTGGAGCCCACAACATGCTGTCCTCACCCAAGCTGCCAGTGACTTCCCTGGGCCTTGCCGCCAGCACCAATGGCAGCTCCATCACCCCGGCACCCAAGATCAAGAAAGGTAAATCATGTGAGGGAATGAGGTTATCCTCTCATTTCTCTGGGTAACGGTGATAAACCTAAGTGGTTTATGGTGGGAAGGAGTTCTCCCATCCATCCTTGTCTGTTCCCAAGCAGACATTACTAGTCAACTCCTGCTCTGCAGTCCCCTATCTGCAGTATGATGTGTCTGTCTTCTGCCTGCAGCAGACGTTACTAATTGAGTCCAGGTTTTCCTAGCCACATGAGGGCAGACATTATCAGTTGAGCACTGTACCCCTTTCTGAATCTAGCATTGCTTATCAGTCGTAGCATCATAGCATCGGTCTCTTGTGCATGGCAAACATTACTAACTGGTCACTTCTGTTTCCTTCTGAGCTCTTGAGACCTCTGGCTCATTCCAGACCCACCAGACATGGGCAGAGTATCTGTCATGACGCTTTGACCCCTGAACCACCCTAAATCTAATGCTGGGTACCCCTGGGCAACTCGTTAATTCTTTCTGAGGCTGGCTTGCCTGTCAGTGGGAGGCCCAGGTCCGTGTGTTCTTAAGAAGAAAGTTCCCGTTTGTGTGGACGTCCCTGGTCGGGTTGATGGCAGTCTTCTTCTCTGCCAAGGCTGCTATGTTCTTCCCAGCACTCACACAGGGCTCAGGCGGCAGCCCAGTGGATAGCGAGTGCTTTCCCAGTGAGCCAGAAGCCCTGGGTGCCGTTCCAACACCGTATGAGCGAGATGTGGTGGCGTTCATTTGTCATCCCAGCACTTGGGAGGGAGGTGGATCAGGAGTTCAGAGTCGTCCTTAGCTACAGAGTGTGAGGCCAGCCTGGGCTACATGAGACTTTAAAACAAAAACCTGGGGAGCGTGGAGTACAGGCTTTACCGTTTTCGCAGGCTCACCTCCCACCGCGGGGGCCAGCGTTTCCCCAGGACCCCCTGACTGTTTGCTCTTCTTCTGTCTAGAGGAAGAGTCGGCCATCCCCATCACAGTCCCAGGCCGCCTGCCGGTGTCTTTGGCTGGCCATCCCGTCGTGGCAGCCCAAGCAGCTGCTGTGCAAGCCGCAGCAGCCCAGGCAGCTGTGGCAGCCCAGGCGGCTGCCCTGGAGCAGCTCCGGGAGAAGCTGGAATCCACTGAGCCTCCAGAGAAAAAGATGGCCCTGGTCGCCGATGAGCAACAGCGTCTCATGCAGCGAGCTCTGCAGCAGAACTTCCTGGCCATGACAGCCCAGCTGCCCATGAACATCCGGATCAATAGCCAAGGTACCCTGAGCTTGGGATCCCCCACATTCCATGTGTGCAGGGCAAAAAAGAAGTGCCTTGGAGCCATTCTATGTAAAGAGTGCTGGCAAATCAATCAGAAAAGGGTCATCCAGGGCTAGTTCATGTGAAAAACTGAGTCTATCTGCAAGTTCCAAGGAGGTGTTAGCATTCATCAGAATTTGTTTCACGTGGAGTCCTTGAGATCACACGTGTTGGGGCGTACCTGTTATCCCAGCAGGAGATTGAGGCAGGAGGATGGTGAGTTCAAGGCTAGCCTGAGCTACGTCGTGATACCCGGTCATAAAAAAATAAATAGTATATGAATAAATAACCCCACCAAAGAGGAGGCAGACAGGAAGCAAGCCAGTCCCCAGGTGTACCTCTGACCTGAGTGGTGGATCTCGTCTCCACAGCCTCCGAGAACCGCCAGGACAGTGCCAATGGCAGCAACAGTATTAGCATGTCAGTGGAGATGAACGGTATCGTGTACACAGGTAAGCACGAGGGTCCCCCCACCTCCAGCCCACCGCAGCCACCACCGTGGCTCTGCCGTCAAGTCCTGGGTGACTCGGGGTCAAAGGACAACTGTGGGAGTCAGTTTTCTCCTTCCACGGTGGGTCCTGGGGATCAAACTCAGGGTATCCATCTTGGCGGCAAGCTGTCTCGCCAGACCTCGTACCGATCTTTTGAGACAGGGCCTTAAACGCCCTCTGTCGCCCGGGCTGGCCTTACCCCGTGATCTCCTGCCTCAGTTTCCCGAGTCGCTTTGCTCCCACACATCCTACTGTTCAGTTGACGAGCCCGGACCTGTGATGAGTCCTTCCCTCTGTCCTTGTCCCAGGGGTGCTGTTTGCTCAGCCACCGCCCCCCACACCACCCTCCGCCCCCAGCAAAGGTGGCATCAGCAGCATCGGTACCAACAACACCGTGGGTAGCCGGACAGCAGCCAGCAGCGGTGGGACCAGCGGCGGCCAGGTGGGGCTGGCCGGGGTGTCCGCGCCCCCTACATCTTCTACCTCAAATAACTCCTTGCCTTAAAGGAAATCAAGTCGTATAGCTGCCCGCTCACCACGGGGACCACGGCCACACGAGGACCTGGGACGTCGGAAGAATCCCAGTGGGCCGGGCAGAATTCCAGGGAGCCACACTGACGCCGAGGAGAGAAAATTTTATATATATACATATATAGAGAGATAGATAGATAGAGAAACAGATTTAATAAATCAGGGCAAAGAACACTTGAATCTCTCAGGTTTTGGAGACTCCGAGAAATGGATTTGACAAGGGCCACCAAGGCAACCTCCAAGCAGAAGGAGGCCACCTTTCCAGAGGCTTCCATGGGGGTCCGGCTTGACCAGCTCGGTTCAAGCACGTCTATTTACCTCATGAATCCCAGCACTGTGTGTTCTCTTTTTTTTTTTGGTTCTCGGTCCTTAACCATGGTGGTTCCTTCTGGGAAAACCAACCACGCCGGAACCAGGATCGTTGTTTTGTTTCATTCTCCTGGGAAGTTATGAATTTTTTTCTTTTTAAACAAGATCTCAACATTCAGATGCAATTTAAAAAAAAAAAAATTGGGGGGTTTCCGATTCTGTAAATATTCTATTCTATCCTTGAGGGCGGGGATCTTAGAAAGAGTCCTGTCTGTATATTATATATTTGTGTTCATTCAGGGAGACAGGTTTGTTTTGTTTTGTTTTTGTTTTTAAAGAAGCAAAAGTACCAGCCACAGTCCCCTGTCCCTGTCACCGCAGGGCCCCTGCGGTGTCCTGTGGTGACCCTGACAAGGTGGCACCACGACAGGGCCAGATGGTGCTGGCTGTCAGCAAATTCCACAGTTCTGTCACACTGGGCTCTGCCCACGGGCTCCATCGTTCAGCGACCTGGATTGCTTACACAGGACACGGAATGTTCTAGAAACGGGTAGAGGAGCAGCACACGGAATAGAGTGGCCCCGTGTGTCTCAGGGATGAAGGTCTGGACTCTCTGCCTGGATGGGTTGCTTCTAGGGGAGATGGGGTGCGCCAGGCCTACCTCAGGGCGAGGATTCGAACCGAGACGTGCCTGGTGCCTGTGTCATGCCCTTGCTGGGGCAGCAGTTGAATATGACCAGGAAGGATCCTGGTCCTTGGTCTGTGTCTCCATACCATGGTCCAGCCAAACTGGGCATGGTGGCGTGTGTCTGTCATCTTGGCTCTTGGGAGGATGAGGCAGGAGGATGTATCCTTGGCTACATATGGAGGTTGAGGCCAGCCTAGGCTACTTGAAACAAAACAAAGTAAGATGAGGCTGGGGGCCGTAGCACATACCTTCAATCCCAGCACTCTGTGAGTAGGCCAGCCTGGTCGATACAGTGAATTCCAAGCTACGTGAGACCCTGTCTCAAAAAAAAAGGGAAGAAAAAAGAAAATTGCATTTCATTTTGGCTGGAGCCACCAGGGCAGAAATGATGTAATCTCCCGCTGGATTGGGGGACCGGTCCTGGACTTGGGGACTTGGTCACTGGTGGTGAGAGCTGGGACCTCCTTGTCCTAAGGTCCCAGGAGTCCTGAGTCCCCTGTCACCCCACTTCTCGGTCTGGGCTGTGGAGAGTAGACCCTCTTCTTTCCTCTCAGGGTTGTTGACACTCCCCTTCCATCCTTCCAGGAGGGAAAGCTCACTCGGGGAGGTGGAATCTCAACTTTTCCTTCTGGAAGCTTCTGCCTGCCCCGTTTCGGGGGCACTGTTTAGCCGCACAATCATTCCTGGTCACGGGTGTGGAGGGTCTTTATCCCCTCTGACAACCCGGTGTAAAGTCAACCTCCGTGTGTACCTGGCTTGGGGAGACGGGGGTTGCCTTGGTGGGCACATCCAAGGCACGTTTCTTTCTACCTCAGGTCTTTTGATGCCAAAAAAGAAAAAAAAATGCACCCGGGTCACCCATTTTTCTGGTCACCTGCTCGAGTCCACAGTGGAGACGGGGTGTTCCGATGTCCACTTGTGTCTGGGGCTCTGTGAGTGGCCAGAAAGCACCTGATCCTAACTCAGGGGACCTTGCCCACCAGGGCTCTGTGATTGTAGGGGGGGGGGCTGTCCTCTGCTGGACGTACTCAGTAACCCTCCACGGGCCTGTCTGTGCCTCAGTTGCTCCACCCGGCCCTTGGCATTGGGTGCAGTTGGCATTTGTTATGCAGCTAGAGCAAGGAGAGGGCTGGACATGGTCACTGTCCACCCAGCACCTCAGGGCTTGGGGCAGGGGCAGGTTAGACCCCCAAACTCAGGGCAAAGAGGGTGTAAGGGCAGGCACAGGCTGCTTCTAGAACCTTCCCAGGGACAGGCTGTTTTTATAACCTTCCTGGTGGCCCTTCTGCTGGCCACCAGGCCGTCTGTCTGTCTGTCCAGCTGCAGTGGGTGGGTGGGCATGGGGCTTGGGACAGCTAAGTTAGTGTTTTTTGAGAGTTATACATCTGTATAGTCTTATAGGATTTTTTTTCCTTTTTTTATCGTTTTTACACACTTTTTTCCCCACCCCCACTTAATTTGGCTTTTGTGGATTTTATTTTTCCTTCTGGGTAAAGGTGAGCTGAGCTGTTTTGTTCAGAACAAGTGAACTTTTTAGTTTCTTGGGGTGGGAGGGGCTTTCCGACAGCGTGTGGGTGGCACACCAACTCAGGTAAAATGAAAAAAATAAGTGGATTTAAAAAAAAATAAAATAAAAAAGTAAAAACTGCTTTCTACCTCTGGTCAGGCCTCATGGTCAGTTCCCGCCCGGCTGTGGTCTGCAACGGTCACAGCTGTGTGGAATATTCAGGAAAGTTCAGCTACTAACAGGAAAACTCAAACACGACGACAAAAAAAGAAGTGTGATTTCTGAAATTAAAAAAAAAATACACTGAAAGTTTACATTTTATGACCTTATTGTGAATTGTATTTAAACCTCAGACATATTTAATGCGATTGTAACCCTGTAAATCGGTGAGATTAAAAAGTTGAGACACTTCTGTGAAAGGGCGGCTCCGTGGTAGTTTTGGGGTTGGGGGGTGGAGGGTGTTCTGGTGTGTGGAGGGGACCCCAGGGCACATGAGTGGAGCTCAGGCAGGGAGTGTGTGGAGGAGGTCTGCTCCGGTCAGTTTCCGTTTTTCCTTCTGCTTCAGGTCTGTGTGTTGTGTGCAGGGGTGCTGCGTGCAGGGGTGCTGCGTGCAGGGGTGCTGTGTGCAGGGGTGCTGCGTGCAGGGGTGCTGTGTGCAGGGCCGCCCCAGTGGGGTTCTGAAGATAGCTGTTGGAGGTTGGTCTTCTCCTTCCACTGTGCGGGTCCTGGGGATTGAACTCAGGTTGTCAGACTGGGGCATGAGTGTCCTGCCTGCCAAGCCATCTCCCTGGCTGCTGCTGCTGCTTTTCTTGCTTTAGAAAAAAAAAAAAAGGAAAAAGAAGGAAAAAAAAAGAGGCCAGGCTGTGGTGGCTCCCACCTCCTAGGCACTGGGATGAATGATGTGAACTGCAGGCCTGGCCTGCCCCAGGACCTTTGCACAGGCCATTCCCCTCTCCCACCTGGGAACCATTCCCTCTGTCCCCACCCGCAGCTCACCTTGGGACATTATCTTTGTCCCTGGGGCTAGTTGCATGTGACATTCACACCCCTCCCTCCCCAGCAGCCAGGTGGAGGCCACCTTGGACGCCTGCTAACTCCCGGGGGCTCCCCACCCCCACTGTCACCCCAGGGACCAGAGCTCCCAGCGGGCGGGCGGCAGCAGCGTCCTGGAGACAGACACACCCCTCCCCCGCCCCAGGCTCAGGTGCACTGGGGCCTCAACCTCCAGAAAACTGGGACCCAAGGCTCGGGCCGAGCCGCCGCCCCCAGCCTGACCACTTGGTGCTGTGGTGTGCCTCAGTGGGCACCAGAGAGAGGCTTGCTGGGGGCATCTTGACAGGCAGTGACAGCTCAAGGATTGGAGTGGAGAGAGGATCCCTGGACGTGAGCCCCACACCCAGGGGCCTCAGGAGACCGAATGAGTCAAGGTAATTGAGGCCAGGTGGACAGGCCCAGACCTCGGCCACCTGACTCTCGTCTGGCCTGCTCTGGCCAAGTCTGGCCCCGGCTGGTCCCTCCCCAAGTTACTGACAGAATTGAAAACAACCTTGCTCCAAGGAGGGACGTATGTCACCCACTTGCACCAACACTGTGTGTGTGTGTGTGGGGGAAACAAAGACCAGCAATTTTTTTTTTTTAAAGGCATCTTTCAGGCAAACTGGCTTGGCTGGTCCTGTTTCTTTTCATTCCTTAGCCAAAGAGCATCAGAGAGGGAACTGAGTGGCCCTGAGGCTGCACAGCCCTGGGCTGCTTCTCAGAGTCCGTGCAGCAAGGTCCCACCCAGTGACCCACAAAACTGTTCTGATCAGCAGAACAGAATTTGAGGGGAGTCAGTAAGACCTCCCTCCTCTTGGCGGTCCACTGTCAGCCTCTGAGGAGTTCCCAGATGGTGGGCTGGTTTGTGGATTCCACAGGGGAGAAAGCCCGATCTGTGCCTCAGTTTCCCCTGATCTGGCTCCCCCATACCCTGCTGTACTCTCCACTTTCTCAGAGGTCTAGTAACTGGGTGGTCCTGGACGCCCAAGTGTGGCTTTGTCTTCAGAGCTGACACAACTAGACTGTCCTCATTCCAGCGGCCGCTGGGGGCGGGCTGACCTCTAACCCCACCCCCAGGGAAGGACAGTGGCCAAATCTCAAGGGCTGGGCTGCTGCAAGAGAGGCCTGCCCCAGCTGCTGGCCAGCAGGCTCGGCCCCTGCCGGGCATCCTAGAATGGAGATTGAGGAAACTCCTGGGCCTGACCTACCCAGATAAGGCTGTACATGGGGCCAGAGGCACACGAAACTGTCACCCATGGGTCTTCCTAGCAACCCCCTTAGGGATCAGGGAAACAGGCCTGGAGTTGTACAAAGGCCTCTCCCACTGCTCACAGCTGACAAGAGGGACTCACAACCAAGTTCAATCTCCAAGGTGACCCTTGGCACCCCAGCCTTCCTGCTGAGGACCGAACCCGGGCTTTAAAATTATCACCTATATCTTTCTTTTTGAATGTTTTTATAAATTTGACACAGGGTCTCATGTAGCCCAGGCTGGCCTCGAGCTCACCAAGTAGCCCAAGATGACCTCAAACTCCAGATCCCATGTGCTTGGGATGACACCCACTGTCACCATACCTGTTTTCTGTGGTGCTAGGAGTGGACCCCAGGGCTTCATGCATGCGAGGCCAACCCTCTACCATCTGTCCCCAATCCCATTTCTCTTGTTCTGAGCCCAGGTCCTGTGTCTCTCTATCTCTTTTTTTATTTTATTTATTTATTATGCATATAGTGTTCTGTCTGCATCCCTGCAGGCCAGAAGAGGGCACCAGATTTCATTACAGATGGCTGTAAACCATCATGTGGCTGCTGGGAATTGAACCCACGACCTCTAGAAGAACAGCCAGTGCTCTCAACCTCTGAGCCATCTCTCCAGCCCGGTCCTGTGTTCCTTATTTTAATTATTTTTAATTTTATCTGCATGTATTTGTGTGGGTGACATTTGCTTGCATGAAGGTGCCTTTGAGTGCCAAAGGTGTCAGATCCCTGGAGCTGGAGTTACTGGTGATTGTGAGCCACGCTGGTGTGGGTGCTGGGAACTGAACCTGGGTCCTCTGCAAGAGTAGCAAGGGCTATTACCCACCGAGTCTCTACAGCCAGCCATTTCTCTTCTTATTCACACTTTAGCATTAAAAGTAGCTGCGACCTAGGTCTCAGGAAGCTGAGGCGGGAGAATCTGGAGTGTAAGGACAACCTGGGTTACAGGATTCCTGGGAGATGGATTCCCTCCCTCCCATGACAGAGTAACAGGCTGTGTCCTCCAATGCTTTCAAACGGAGCTCCACATCCTCTCCTGTGCCCCAGGACCTTTGCCTGTGCCCCTTTCTTGTTCAAAGTGTGTGCCTTCTCTTGAGACGCCCTTGTCCGGCCCCAGGTGGATCTCCTCGGAGTCCTCCCTGTCCCCGCAGCCTGCGCCTGCCATCTGGTGGCCACATTGAGTGGCACTCCCCACTCACTGTCACGGGCACCAAGCGTGCACCTCCCTCCCTCCTCCCACCTCCCTCCCTCCCTCCTCCCACCTCCCTCCCTCCTCCCCAGCTCAGAACCTCACCCGGCGTCCAGCCCTGCAGCCCCGGCTGGTGAAGTGCTCCCGCGTCCACATCCGCGGCTGCAAGATTCAACACGCGTCCATTCTCCTTCGCTAAAAACGCATTAGGTAAAAAAACAAAACAACAACAAAAACCCCTTGGTTTTAGATCTGGCCCATGGCCAGCAGGCTGTGACTCGCGGCTAAAGGTTGTTTGGCTAGAGACTGACTTGTTGGGTCTACACGGAGTGAACCAAATACAAATTTGAAATTTATGGCTCCAAAGAGGAAAGGTCAAAGAGGAGGCAAATCGATGACGGACGTGGGTCGATCAGTAAGCGTTTAATCACCGAGAGCGACGCCCTGGCCAGATGTGTGTATGATGTGTGTATGCAGCCTGATCCTACATGCAGTAACTAATTTCTTTGGGTCTAAATAAAGTATAAAGGTCAGTTGTTTATATTTCTTTTCTTTTCTTTTCTTTTTCTTTTTTTTTTTTTTTTTGTTTGTTTGTTTGTTTGTTTGTTTTTCGAGACAGGGTTTCTCTGTAGCTTTGCGCCTTTCCTGGAACTCACTTGGTAGCCCAGGCTGGCCTCGAACTCACAGAGATCCGCCTGGCTCTGCCTCCTGCGTGCTGGGATTAAAGGCGTGCGCCACCACCGCCCGGCTTTGTTTATATTTCTTTGCCTTAAAACGAAGTTTAAAAAGTAAGCTGGCCATGGTGACACATGGTTGTCATCTCAGCAGGCAGGAAGCTGAGGCCGGAGAGCTGCCGCGAGTTCCAGGGCGAGAGTGTAAAAGTTTGAATCACTGGGGCCAAAGCACCCAGCAGATCCGTCCAGCGAAAACCTCTAGTCGCTGAGTACAACCGTCGCTTCTAAACTGGGGTCCCAAAGCCGATCCCCACGAACAGGCAGCCGGAGCATCTTCAAGGGGCGAGCAAGGGCGCGCGTGCGCAGAGCGGCCAGCTCCCGGCGCGGTCAGGCTTGTACGCATGCGCGGGAGCCGGGTGGAAGAGGTTTGGGGGTGCTCCAGCCGGCGTGGCGCTGTCGAGCAGGGTTCGCGCCCAGCAGCCGGCCCTGTACGCATGTGCAGGGCGTGCGTCTCCGCCCTCGCCGCCGCGCTACCCTACACGGGGCCGAGACACCGGAGGCTGCTTCCGCCCCTCCGCCGCGAACACTGCGCGCATGCGCCCATCACCCCGCCCGCAGCGCTTGCGCGACCGCCTAGGCCCGGCGGAGCTGGTGAGCGCAGGACAGCCCCGCCTCCTCGACCCGGTGAAACTACTGCGCATGCGTGGGCCTCCAGGTCGGCCGCCAGGGGGCGCGTAGGTGCCGCTCTAGCCCGCCAGGAGCCATTTTAGGAGTCTCGCAAAGGACGACGGGACGCAGGGGCGGGGCTGGCCGGCAAGATGGCGGCGCCCATGGAAGTGGCGGTGTGTACGGACTCCGCGGCGCAGCTGTGGAGCTGCGTGGTGTGGGAACTTCATTCGGGCGCCAACCTGCTCACCTACCGCGGCGGCCAAGCGGGGCCGCGGGGCCTGGCGCTGCTCAATGGCGAGTACCTGCTGGCGGCTCAGCAAGGCAAGAACTACATCTGCGCCTGGGAGCTGCAGCGCAAGGTGCGGGGCCTCAGCACCCGTGGGGGCCGAGGGGCAGCCGCGAGCACCCGGACGCGCTGCAGCTAGGGTCACGGCGACCGGGGTGCTGTGCGATGCAATCGTCCTGGCGGGCCGAGGGTCTCGCCCTCCCCCCAGGCTGCTGGAGCCGAGGCGCCCTGAGATTGCCAGGCGCATGCTCAGATGAAGAGCTGTGGGGCTTCAGCGTTGCACACGTCCTCGTGGAAGGAGCGCTAATGTTGATACCGAAAGGAAGATGGGGCCCGTTAGAAGTCGTGCTTTTAGACGGCGTGACAGATCAGAGCTCTTGGGTGGAGATAGACTGGTGGCCCATGCTCCCATTACCCTCTTTTTGGAGGGAGGTGTTCGGGACAGGGTCTTCCTGTTAGCCCAGGCTGTCCTGGAACTCTTTCTCCAGATGCCGCTGGCCTCGAACTCACAGATCCCCCGCCTCTGCCTAGAGTGCTCGGACTCAAGGCGTGCGCCACCGCCGCCCGGCTCTTGTTACCCTCTTAAAGGGTCACGGATCTTAACTATCAGGACTGGCTGAAGCCTGGGGGTTTTTTGTTTCTTAAATTTCTGGAACCCAGATCCTCCTTCATGTCGGGTAGGACCCCCTACTACTGAGCCCTGACCTGCCCTCACCGGGGATTCTGTCCACCCCACTCCTTCCTCTTGCTCTCTGTACTTCACCAGCCCTTCGCTCTTCCCGATGCTCACGTGGCTTGTCTTATATTCTGTGTCCCTAGGACCAACTCCAACAGAAAATCATGTGTCCTGGGCCGGTCACCTGTCTGACCACAGCACCCAATGGCCTGTATGTCCTGGCAGGAATTGCAGAGAGCATCTACCTGTGGGAGGTGAGAACAGCTTGTTACCTGTATGTGTCCCTTGGGAATGCTGGAGAGTAACCTGTGGTCAGTGTCCAGGCTGACGGAGGCAGGGTTTCTCTGTGTAGCCCAGGCTGTCCTGGAACTCACTCTGTAGACCAGGCTGGCCTGGAACTCACAGAGATCCCCCAGCCTCTGCCTCCCAAGTGCTGGGTGGTGCACCACCACCGCCTGGCCAGCCTTGGAGATCTACCCATGATTTCTGAGACCTAAAATGTGACCATGTCTATGGGGTCCTAATTCATCATGACTGGGGTGCAGCACACACCTTATTCTGAGGTGGCCCTGGTTCTGTCCCCAACTGTGTGGGAAACCAAGAAAGAGACTTAGAACGGGGAGTGTTCTAGCTTGCTTTCTCTTGACAAAACACTGACCAGAAGCAATGTAGGGGAGGAAGCTGTCTGTTTGGCTTATTATATTACGATGTTATATTATATTACAGCGTATATATTACAGCGTATATATTACAGCGTATATTGAGGGAAGTCAGGGCAGGAAGCAGGAACTTGACAACATAACAGTTAACATCCTCAGTTAATAGCCGAGAGAACGCTCCTGTGGTTAAGAACACATGTTGCTCTTACAGAGGACCTGGGTTCGATTCTCAGCACCCACATGATGGCCAACGACCATCCATAATGTCAGTTCTAGGGGATCTGACACATTCTGACCTGGATGGGCACCAGGCATGTACCTCGTACACATATATGCATGCAGGCAAAGCACTCATAAAGAAAATAAACCTGAAAAATACAGAGTTTTTAAAAACTATTGATCGGACCGGGGGACGGCTCAGCATGAAAGTACCCACCGGCTGCTCCTCAGAGAACCCGGGTTCAGTCCCCAGCACCCACATGGTGGCTCACAACTGTCTGTAGCTGCAGGGAACTTAGCCCATTCATCTGACCTCTGAGGGTACCCTAGATACACAAATTTAAAATAAAATCTTTTAAAACATAAAACTATTGCCAGGCGGTGGTGGCGCACACCTTTAATCCCAGCACTCGGGATGAAGAGGCAGGCAGATCTTGTGAGTTCAAGGCCAGCCTGGGCTACAGAGCGAGATCCAGGACGGCCAGGGCTACACAGAGAAACCAAACAAACAAAACCCCACCACCAACAACAAAAACAGAACCCATACAGACCCTGTGGTAGCCCCCTTTGTCTCATAGTCATGGCTGGAGATACCAACGCTCTCACCCTCACCCTGCTTCCCAAAGGGTCAGGTCAGTCTTCAGTCTTTTGTTGGCCCTAGCGGCCTGGCTCCATGTTGGGCCCAGTTAATGGCCTTGGCCATGAGTGAGCCTGGAGGAGTCAGGGTTCTAGGCTGTGGCCTGGCCCTCGGTGGAGGGTGCTGGCTGCACGGAGCTGAGGTTGGCCATGTTTCTGCCGCTCCGGTTTCATCTTCCTCCAGACCGTCCCAGGGCCACCGTGTCGTTCTAAGGGCAAGATTCTGAGGCTGGGAAGCCAAGACCAGGGTTTCATGGGCCCCACAGGAGGGATCCACCTAGGTTGTGCAGCTGTGTACGAAGGGCACATCTGGATCGCCTTTTTTGTGTTCTTGGGTTTCCTGTACGTGCACTCCGTGCGAAGGTGCACGTGTCGGGAGGGCAGCTTCAGTTGTTGGTCCTTGCCTTCCGTCTTGTGGGGACGTGTGTCTCACTGTCCAAGTGTCCAAGACTTCTGTCTGCGTTTGCCGCCTCCCTACAGGGGTGCCGTAGACAGTCACCGCGCTTCCCATGGGTTCTGGAGACTGGAGCAACAACGTCACCCCTGAGCCATTCCTTAGTCCTTGACTGTGCTTTGTGAGGCAGGGCCTCACGTAGCCCAGGCTGGCCTTGAACTCATTGTTAGCCCTTGAGTTCCAAATCCTCCTGTCACCACTGCCCCAGTGCTGGGATGGCAGTGCCTGGCTGCTGTGGTGCTGGGGTGGAGCCCAGGGCTCCCATCATGCCTGTACTCTCCCACTCAGCTGCTCTCTTGGGTCCCCACCCCCACCCACTCCTGCACCCCTAGACAGGGTCTCTGTAGCCCTGGCTGTCCTGGAACTCACAGAGATCCTCCTGCCTCTGCCTCCTGAGTGCTGGGTTTAAAGGTGTGGCCACCCCCCTCCCCGAATTCCAGTCTGCTTTTTTTTTTTTAGATTTATTTTATGTGTAGAAATGTTTTGCCTGCACACGTGTGTGCACCACATTCATTCCTAACGCCCTCAAAGATCAGAAGAGGGCGTCGGATACCCGGGACTGGAGTTGCAGTGGTTGCGAGCCCCGTGTGGGTGCTGGGAATTGAACCCGGGTCTTCTGAGGAGCAGTCAGTGCTCTTCACCACTGAGCCCACTCTCCAGCCACAGTCTGCTTCCTCACGCCACAACCCAGGACCACCTGTCAGGCCGGCACCACCCACAGCGGGAGGGACCGTGTCGATCATTTAATCAAGAAAACGCCCCACAGGCTGGCCACAGGCCGGCCCCACGGAGGCCATCTCAGGTGACTGGCTCTTGTTTGTGTCAGAAGCTGAACAGCGCGTGGGCACACCCCCACTCCTCGCTGGGGCCTCCTCTTGCTGACAGACTGGCAGGTGGCTGCTGCGCCACCCTAAGGACTCTGAACTGGGGCCACCAGGGGGCGCCGCACAGTCCCACAGATTCCTGGGCTCAAGGCTGGGGTGAGGGACTCAAGGGGGACCCGGAAGTCTCTGCACCTGTGTGGCAGCCGGAGCCTGTGGGGCTGAGGTTCTGCTGTCAGTGAGGATGAGCCACAGACCCCTTGTGGTGTTGGCGTGTGGGTGGCCATGCTCTCCCTCCCCACCCTGAGTTACCCAGACGCCCAGCAGAAACAGCACCCCTTGGCCTGGAGCCGGGGCCTCACCACCAGGGGCAGGGCTGAAATCTGCCTCCCCCCAACACAGGCCCGAGCTCTCCACACTGCTCCTGCCTGTCCTGTGTTGGAATGGACAGATCTCGGCTTTAGATCCTGGTGATCCAGCGGCAGCCACACTCTCCCTGCGAGGACCTGTTGCTGTTTCCTTTGGTTTTCTAATCGGTTCTTGTGTAGCTGAGGTTAACCTCAGACTCAGCTGTGCCTCAGCCTCCCAAACCGTAGGGAACACGTGCAGCAGCAACCTTGTGCTGCATTGTGATGATCTCACACATCCTGTGCCAGCAGAGGCCTCCAAGACATCCCCTGGATTAGCTGGCCTTAGATATGACCAAGCTTAGGCTCCCCCGGGGCTCAGAGGACACAGGAAACTTGCAGCCCCCTTTTCTGGGTACAGGGTGGGGGCACAGCCAGTCCTGGCCAGGTGCATGGTGACGAGGATCCTCGCCTCGCCCTGGTTCCGTCCACCAGTGGCCGAGAGAAGGTGGACAGGGTTCTTGTGGAGTGGTTCAGCCTTTGTCACCCCTGACCGGTGCCTGGTCTGTCTCAGGTCTCCACTGGGAACCTCCTGGTCATCCTCAGCCGTCACTACCAGGACGTGTCGTGTCTTAAGTTCACTGGTGACAGCAGTCACTTTGTCTCAGGGGGCAAGGACTGCCTGGTGCTGGTCTGGAACCTCTGCAGGTAGGACACATGCCAGGAATCTGCACAAAAAGGCTCTGGGGGCCTCAGGGCAAGAAGGGCCTGGGCTGGAAACTGTTGGGGTGTCCCATGCACGGGCCTCACTGCTCCTGTCCCCAGTGTGCTGCAGGCAGACCCCTCCAGGATCCTCGCCCCAAGGCATGTCTGGTCCCACCACACGCTCCCGATCACAGACCTGCACTGCGGTTTCGGAGGCCCCATGGCCCGGGTGGCCACCGCTTCGCTGGATCAGACCATGAAGGTAGCGTCCCCAGCCTGGACCCATGAATTCCTGGCAGCCACTGGTTCTCAACTGGAGAGAGGGAGATTGGCCTCCCCCCCTGTGCTGGCTGCCTCGGTTCCAGACAGCCCATAATCCCTGTGCCCGACCAAGGACACCCAGAGATGGACGGTCTGGCCTGTCTGCTGGAAATTCCCACTCGGCCACGCTGCAGTGGCCGGCTGCCCTTGGCGTTTGGGGCTGTTGGTTTGTTACTGGCAGGCACAGTGTTAGAGATGGAGCCCAGGCCTCTACCTGAGCCCCGCCCCCACCCTCTTTCATCTGTTGTTTTGAGACGGTCTTCCTCCTTCCTCCTTCCTCCTTCCTTCTTTCCTTCCTTCCTTCCTTCCTTCCTTCCTTCCTTTCTTCTTTCTTTCTTTCGTCTCCCTGTGTAGCCACGGATGCCTGGAGCTTGGTATATAGACCAGACTAGCCTGGAACTCAGAGACCCCCCCTTGCCTCTGCCCAGGAGCACCTAACCCACCCAGCCTTGGTGACTTAATTTCCCTGGCTGGGCTTGGGTCCTGCAGCAGCTGAGGTGCCCACACCACCAGCCACCACGGCCTGTGCGTCTGGTGGGTTTGGAGGCTTGTAGCATGGGCAGGGTGGTGCCAGGGCCCTCAGCCGTCCCGGCTCCCCGGCTTGGCTGTGTGCCCGGATGCCCATGGTGCCAGGCCTTCCATCCCTGCAGCTCTGGGCCATCTCCTCGGGAGACCTGCTTCTGTCTGTCTTGTTTGACGTGGGCGTCACTTCTGTGACCATGGACCTGGCTGAGCATCACGTGTTCTGTGGCGGCAGCGACGGTTCCATCTTCCAGGTCGACCTGTACAGCTGGGTGAGTGGCCGCCAGGGGCTGAGGGGCCGTCCAGTAGGTGCCCCACATCCCAGACACTGACAGCTTGTCTTCACTGACAGCCAGGACAGAGAGAGCACAGCTTCCGGCCCGAACAGAACACGGGGAAGGTCTTCAAGGGGCACAGGTAGTCACCTCAGCCGGGTGGGGTGGGCGCAGTCCACACCCATGCAGCACCCAACCCCACCCACCCGTCCCAGGAACCAAGTGACGTGCCTGTCGGTGTCCACGGATGGCAGTGTCCTCCTCTCGGGCTCCCAGGACGAGTCGGTGCGTCTGTGGGACGTGAAGAGCAAACAGTGCCTCCGGACAGTCACCCTCAAAGGTGTGTGCCGCACTGGGTGATCCAGAGCCCTGTCCCGCCAGCCAGGCCCTGATGTTGGGTTTTGGTGTGTCCCTCAGGTCCGGTGACCAATGCCGCCATCGTGCTGGCCCCGCCCAGCATGCTGAACCCTGAATTCAGGCCCAGCCTGCCCCTGCCCCACTTCAACAAGCACCTGCTGGGTGCCGAGCATGGAGATGAGGCCCAGGGTGGGGGCCTGCGCCTGCAGCTGGGGCTCCACCTGCAGGTAGGACCCACGGGGCCTGCATGCCGCCCACTCAGCCACTTCTAGAACATTCCATCCCCTAGAGTCCCCCTAGTGCCATTGCCAACCTTTAATGGCCCCGAGTCCTTGCCACCAGGTCATTGGCACCCACTGCCGCGCCACACTTGGCACCTGTCCCCACGGGCGACTTCTGTCCAAAGGCACACAGTGCCTCAGCCCACGTTCAGAAGGTGACTTGTCATATTGCTCCCATCGTGTGACCAGGTCACTTGGTTGATGAAGAACAGAGCAGGATAGACCCTTGGGGCAGCCTGAGGTCAGGAGATGGGGAGCCTTAGAAAGCAGCTGGGCATGGGAGCTGGGAGGGGCTTCTGCCCAGCGTTCACACCCCGACTTCAGTGGCACCCCACATAGGCCAGGGTGCGTCGGGCCCTTCCACGGAGGGTGGCGGACAGGCTGAGGACCTGGTGTGGCCTGGCTGCCCCAGCCCCCCTCCCCCGACTGTGAACCTGTGGAGGAGGCTGGCTCCTGGGGGCGGGCACAGCGGTGGCCATGCTGCTTTGCAGGGCACTGAGCAGACCTACCTGGAGCGGCTGGAGCGGCTGCAGGCGGTGCTGTCCGGCTACATGGCGAAGGTGGGCGGGGTTCGTCCCGGCTGTGGGCGGGGCCTGGTGGGTCAGGCAGGAGCAGCCCCGCCCACACGGCCGTCTCCCCGCAGAACATGCTGGGCAATCAGATGCTGCCAGCGCGTGTGTTGGAGCTGGAGGAGGAGATGCGCAGTCTGCGCAAGATCAACAGGGACCTCTTCGACTTCTCCACGCGCATCATCACGCGGCCCTCCAAGTGACAGAAACACTTGCCGTCGGCCTGTGGGCTGGTGTTTAAACAAAGAATGGACAAACAAGCTGATGTCTCGACTCTTCTGTCCCTGAGGGGCCGGGGCTTGGTTGGGGGGCCTCACGCCTGGGGACATGGTGTGCACTGAGCCAGAGGACCCTGGGGTAGGGTGGGGTAGGTGAGGGGCTGACAGTGCAGAGCCCCCGCGCACAAGGGCCAGCCAGGCCGCCACCAGCCCCTCATGGGCGTCCGTAGCTCAGTCACCACATAGTGTCCTGGGTCTGCTGCCAGCCGTAGCCTGGAGTTCAGCCCAGATACCCACAGAACCTTCCAGAAGGCCGCACTCAACTGACATCCCTGCCTAACGATCCAGAAAATCGTGTGATTTAGCAGAGCTGTCTCGGCCGTAGCGCGGGCGGGAGCCAATGCTGACCTCACACCCGGAACCCTGTCACTGTGCCCTCGGGACATCCGCTCCTGGACAGCACCTGGTGGCAAGAAGTAACCGTACTCTGAGGAGCCCCACTTTCCTAAGACGAAGGAGAACTCAGGGTCCCCCCCTTGGGAGTTCATGTTGCTGCCTACGCCTGGGATTCTGTGTGTGTGCGTGTGTGCGTGCCTGTGTGCATGCGCCCTGCGTTGCCACACACACTGCTCACCGGCTGTGGCTGGCCTGAACTCGGGATCCCCCTGGGGTGACCTGTTCCCCCGTTGGTGCTGCCTCCCCCTCCCATGCTGACTGGCTCCTCTGGGGTCATGAGAAACAAGAATTGTCCTTGGGACTCAGCTGTCATAGTTACCAGGCTGGTTGAATGCCAAGCTGCAGAAAGGCCCATGTTCCCAGTCTCCTGAGCAGTGGGGCAGCCTGGACAAAGACCCCACAGACCTCCTCATGTGACGGGAGAGACAGTGGAGGCAAAGGCCAGCACAGCCCCCGTGCCCACGGGAGGGACCTTGAGGACACAAGCCCAATGAGAAGGCTGGGCACAAAGTGCCACACACTGCGGGACGCCGTGACATGAAATGTCTAGAACAGGGTTCTTGGGGATAAATTTGTACTTTGTGAGGCTCTCCCCATCCAAAAACAGTCCCGCGTGCACGTCTTTTCATTCAGCTGGAGTGGAAGGTCCCCCTCTGCCCTTCTGTTAGGAATGGTAGTGAATCCTGACAGGCTGCAATCCAGCTGTCTCGTGTTCAGTGGACTGAACAGAACCGACGTCCAGGACTGTTTGTAGACTGAAAGAGCACCAGCTGGCATTGTGGACAAGGGCAGATTTCAGAGGACTCCAAGGGGATGAGGCTGGTGGAACTTCAGCCTCGGGGAGAGTGCCCTGAGCATCCCTGAAATGACGTGGTGGCCCCAACCCTGACGGACCCCTAACCTGATGTACCTTGGAGCCCTGGCCCAGCACCAAGACAGCTTGCCATCCTCAGAGCCAAGCCGTCTCATTAAAAGGCAGCTCAAAGTGCAGTCTGTCTTGCTGGCATTTTTATTTGCTTGATGGATGTTTTTCCTTTAATGCTGGCTCTGCAAGGAGAATGAGGATTTGGGGGTGGTGGAGTGGTGAGTGTAGATTCATTCATCAGGGCTGAGTGTTCCCTGCAGCCGGCTGCCGCCGCGCATGATCTTGGGAGAATGCCATATTTCCCTGCCTGTGAGGACAGACCGCAGAGTTCCCAACAGGAGCCTCCTTGCTGGGGAAGCCTTTGGTCCCTGATCCTACAGGCCACGCGAGTGGACCCCGAGTCAGTTGAGTTGGGGGACCAAGAAAACTAGGAGCTCTAGAGGGCTCTGGAGTGGTGGAGGAGGGACGTGTAAGCAACTGCTCAAGCAGTTATGGAAGGCCTGCTGTATGCAAGCCCCTGAGAGGCAGGAATAACTGAACTGGGTCTACCCTTATCCTCCCTGAACTGAGAGGGGCCGGTGGTCCCTAAATGAGCCAATAGGAAGATGAGCCTGTGGGAGGGATGTGATGTGTATTCTGGGTTTTTCACAGCAGGGCATTTGACACTGGATCTTGAAGGTCAAAGAGTTCTGGAGGCCAGAAAGATTGCTCTGTGGTTAGTTCTGATTGCTTTTGTAGAGAGCTTGACTTTGGTTCCGAGCTCTCATGCTGAGTGGCTCATATCCAGCTCCAGGGGATCCAGTGGTCCCTGAGAGCACCCACCCCCACACAAGAACCATTGAACCCCAGCACTACGGAGGCAGAGCCAGGTGGATCTGAGTTCAAGGCCAGCCTGGTCTAAATACGGAGTTCCAGACCAATCAAGGCTATGTGATGAAACCCTCTCTCAAATGAATATTACTAATAATAATTTTTGGTTTTTCAAGACAAAGTCTTTGTGTATCCCAGGCTGTCCTGGAACTCACTCTGTAGACCAGGATGGCCGCAAACTCAGAGATCTGCCTGCCTCTGCCTCCCGAGTGCTGGGGTTAAAGGTGTGCGCCAATAATAATAAATATTTTAAAAGAGAACAAAAGCCCAAAAAAATGGCTCAGTAGGTAAAGATGCTTGCTGCCAAGTCTGAGGACCCCACTTCGATCCTCAGGACCCACAGGGTGGAGAGGAGGGACAGACCCCCAAAAGCTGTTCCCACACTGGCTGTGGAATGCACCTTCCCCTAGAAACCCAAGACAAATACAGAGGTTTTGGTTTTGTTTGTTTGTTTTGTCTTTTAAGTTTGTAATTCAAGATTGCTGCCGGGGCTGGAGGGCAGATCTACCTTACAGATTTCCACCAGATGTGCCTGCCTCAGTTTCCCCCAGGGTGCACACAGTATTGAGCTAGTAGAGACTGCTCTGGGAGTTCCCGTCTGGGCCGTGGGAGGCATTACCCAACCCTGCCCTGTGAGCCACAGCAAACCCAGGCAGCTGCCCAGCTCCTCCTTCAGTGGACGCCGGGACCCGCAGGAGGGACGGGAGCGGGCTGTCCCAGGTGTCCCTTCTTCCCCGCGCACAGTGGCAACTTCGGGATGGAGTATGTGCGTACGCTGTGGCTCGGCCTGGCGCTGGCGCTGGGGTCCCGGGTGGTGCGCGGTCACCCTCAGCCCTGCGGGGTTGCCACGCGTGCCGGGGGCTCCGGCGGCTCCGTGAGACTGGCTGCGCTCCTGCCCCGAGCGCCCGCCGCCCGCGCCCGCGTCCTGGCCGCCCTGGCCGTCCCCGCGCCGCGGCTGCCGCACAACCTGAGTCTGGAACTGGTGGCCGTCGCGTCCCCTGCCCGGGACCCCGCGTCGCTGGCCCGAGGTCTGTGCCAGGTCCTGGCACCGCCCGGCGTGGTGGCCTCGGTAGCCTTCCCGGAGGCGCGGCCGGAGCTGCGGCTGCTGCAGTTCCTGGCAGCGGCCACGGAGACCCCGGTGCTGAGCGTCCTGCGGAGGGAGGCGCGTGCGCCCCTCGGAGCCCCGGTACGCGGCGGCGGGCGGGCGTGGGGGACCCTGGGGCGCGGGGATGGGAAGCAACCCGGAGCCCCACACTTCCCCAGCCAGGTGATGGAGAGGACCCCTGTTCCAGCCCTTCTCTCGCAAGCACCCCTTGGCTAGGAGGGTGTGCCACTCTCCTCTCCCTGGGCTTAGCCAGTGTGGGAAATCCTCCCAGAAGTCCACCTTTCCCTCCCAGGGGCCCTACAGGCCAGGAGCTCCCTACCCACAGCTCTCTGGTGGCCTCCAGCCTCAGGGCAGCACTGGTCACCCCCACTTCCATGTCACCCATCCTCGCTATGTCTTTTATTTATTTTTTTAATTACTTAATGTTTTGAGACAGCCTCTCACTGTGTAGACCAGGCTACCCCTGAACTTACAGAAGTCCGCCTGCCTCTGCCTCCCGAGCGCTGGGATTAGAGGCCTGTGCCAAGACCCCTGACCAGGTTGTTTCTTCAGATAGGGTCGCATGTATCTGCAGCTGGCTCTGGGCAGGCTGGTCTCACTCCGGACCAAGGCAGGCCAACAGAAGGCCCCACCAGGGCTAGGGACCCTGGGACATGGGAGACCTGAGGTCCTCCTCACTAACCTGTCATGAAGTTTCATCCAGGGAGACCCTAGCCCCAGGGGAGGGTCAGTGACCCATGTCCCTGGGTTCCCTGTATCCCCCCAAGGACCCTTGGTCTAGTGGGAGCTCAAGACTGGAGCTGAAGCTGCCCCTGCTCTGGAATCAGCACCCACCTGTGCTTCCAGCCTCTGAGCCAGTCCTGGCTCCCCTGGGGTTGGCCAGAGAGCGGCATCCTTCTATGCTCCTCAGCAACGTGCCCCTGCTCGGCAGCACCCAGTGGTTTTTCGGTGTCTGCCAGGGCTGCCGTGTATTCCAAATGTGCAACACAAACCCCTAAGAACTTTCTGAATGTACCAAGGGACTCCTGAGCGGGTGGGGTGGGACTAGGTCAGGACTGAAATGGGAAGGGACAGAGACACAGAGAGAGACAGAGACACAGAGAGCAGAAACCCAAGTTTGGGAGAACTCGGGAGAGGTGCAAGGTTCTCCCTGGTCTATAGAGAAGGGATAACAGAGCTGGGTCTTGAAGGATGTATAGGAAGGAGTTGATCGACATGGAAAGGGCAGGGTGTTGTATCTGGTCGAAAGCTACATGTAAATAAAACACGGGAGGGCTGGGGACAGGGTTCTTTTGGTAAAACGCTTGTCCAGTACACCTGAAATCCTGGGTTCCATCTCAGCGTGGCATACACTGGAAGCAGCAGTACATGCTTGTCATCGCAGGGTGACATCCCAGAGGCAAGGGGATCATGGGTCCACGCTGTCCTTAATTACATAGCAAGTTCAAGATCAGCCTAAGGGGCGGGGAGAGCAGTACTGGGGAGCCACCGAAGGAGGCAGGGTGATGTCCAGCTCTCAGACACCTTGACAGAGTGGGGTGGGTGGAGCCGGTGCTGTGGACACAAGGGTCACCAGCCCTGACTGGAACCACCTCTCCCCAGACTCCGTTCCATCTGCAGCTGGACTGGGCCAGTCCCCTGGAGACCATCCTGGATGTGCTGGTGTCCCTGTTACAGGCACACGCCTGGGAGGACATTGCTCTAGTGCTCTGCCGCGTCCGGGACCCTGGTGGCCTCGTGACACTCTGGACTAGTCGTGCTGGTCAGGCCCCAAAGTTCGTGCTGGACCTGAGCCGGCTGGACGGCGGGAATGGCGGCCTTCGGGCCGGACTGGCCCTGCTCGGGGCCCTGGAGGGAGGGGAGAGTCTCGTGTCCGCAGCTGTCCTCCTGGGCTGCAGTGCTACCCGCGCACATGAGGTCCTCGAGGCTGCGCCACCGGGTCCCCAATGGTTACTGGGCACACCGTTGCCTGCTGAGGCACTACCCACAGCTGGCCTGCCACCTGGGGTACTGGCCCTAGGAGAAATCAAACGACCCTCCCTGGAAGCTGCCGTCCACGACACGGTGGAGCTTGTGGCTCGAGCACTGGGCAGCATGGCCCTTGCACACCCAGAGCGTGCCTTGCTTCCAGCCGCGGTCGGCTGTGAGGACCTGAAACCAGTTGGATCCGAGTCGTCCGGGCACACCTTGGCTCGGTGAGTAGGGTCCAGCTTAGGGGCAAGAGGCCAGGCCCACAGCTGGCACTGCCCCGTGTGTCAGGGGGTGGGTGCCCCAGTAGGAATAGAACCTAGAGGGTCGGGTGGTTGTCCCTGCAGCTTCAGGACGAGAGCTCCCGTGGATTCCAGGCGGGTGCTAGCTGAGCGAGAGGCGGGTCTCTCAGATTTATGACAGTCCCTCCCCTTTATATTCCCCAGATTTCTGGGCAACACCTCCTTCCAGGGCCGCACAGGGGCCGTGTGGGTGACAAGATCCTCTCAGGTGCACGTGTCTCGGCACTTCAAGGTGTGGAGCTTACGCCGTGACCCACTGGGCGGCCCAGCCTGGGCAACAGTGGGCAGCTGGCAGGATGGGCATCTGGACTTCGAGCCGGGGGCAGCGGCTGTCCGTGTCCCATCTCCATCCGGCGCCCAGGTGCGGCCGAAGCTGCGGGTGGTGACTCTGGTGGAACACCCGTTTGTTTTCACCAGGGAATCTGATGAGGATGGGCAGTGCCCGGCGGGGCAGCTGTGTCTAGACCCGGGCACCAATGATTCGGCCAGGCTAGACGCGCTGTTCGCAGCGCTGGCCAATGGCTCGGTACCCCGCTCGCTACGGAGATGTTGTTACGGCTACTGCATCGACCTGCTGGAACGGCTGGCCGAGGACCTGGCCTTCGATTTCGAGCTCTATATTGTGGGCGATGGCAAATACGGGGCCCTGCGTGATGGACGCTGGACAGGCCTGGTGGGCGACCTGCTGGCTGGCCGGGCACACATGGCTGTGACCAGCTTCAGTATCAATTCGGCTCGCTCCCAGGTGGTGGATTTCACCAGCCCGTTCTTCTCCACCAGCCTGGGCATCATGGTGCGCACACGAGACACAGCCTCGCCCATCGGGGCCTTCATGTGGCCCCTGCACTGGTCCATGTGGGTGGGCGTCTTTGCCGCCCTACATCTCACAGCGCTCTTCCTTACCCTGTACGAATGGCGAAGCCCCTATGGGCTCACGCCACGCGGCCGCAACCGTGGCACGGTCTTCTCCTACTCCTCCGCACTCAACCTCTGCTACGCCATCCTCTTCGGACGCACGGTCTCCAGCAAGACGCCCAAATGCCCTACCGGACGCTTCCTCATGAACCTCTGGGCAATCTTCTGCCTGTTGGTGCTGTCCAGCTACACGGCCAACCTGGCTGCTGTCATGGTTGGGGACAAGACCTTTGAGGAGCTGTCTGGAATCCATGACCCCAAGGTGGGGGCTGGGAAAGCTGAGGGGTCAAGGGTTGTGGTCAGGGTGGGATAGGCACTGCGTTCAGCAGGAACTGTGGGTGACTGTCTCCAGCACACGCCCTTCTCTAGAGACTCACTTAATTGCAGTGCTGGAAATGGAATCCTGTCCTTGTCCCACGCCGGGTATAGACTAGACCCCAGCCCTTCACTGGGGAATTCTGGGCGGGGCTCCACCCTGACCACGCCCCCAGCCCCTCACTGGGGATTCTGGGCGGGGCTCCACCCTGACCACGCCCCCAGCCCCTCACTGGGGGATTCTGGGCAGGGGCTCCACCCTGACCACGCCCCCAGCCCCTCACTGGGGGATTCTAGGCGGGGCTCCACCCTGACCACGCCCCCAGCCCCTCATGGGGGAATCTAGACTGGGGCTCCACCCCTGACAAGGCCTCCATTCTTAAGCATCAGTTCTTTAAAAAAACTGCCTCCTGCTGCAGGGATGACAGTCATGCTGAAGCACATCTGGCTTTATTTTTACCTTTCCTGTTTTTGGAGTTCATGGTATGCCTCACAGCTCCTTCCCTCTTTGGAATAATCTAGCTGGTCATGTCCTACTGACCACCCCCCCTACACACACACCCAGCCTTGGCTACCCCTGCAACTAGGTGCTGCCCAATGCTCTAGCTACTGAACTGGTTTATGGCCAGGTGAGGGCTGGGGAGTGGGGGCAAGAGCAGAGAGAAATGACGTGTCTCTGGGGTTCAAAAGTGGAGCATTTGCGGAGCTGATGGTACTGAATCTGAGCTCAGTGAGAAGTCCCCGGTCAAGTAGGCCCTGGTGGGGACCCAGGCTTCCTGCTGAGCACTCCTCCTGCTCCTCCTCCTCCTCCTCCTCCGCAGCTGCACCACCCTTCCCAAGGATTCCGCTTTGGCACTGTGTGGGAGAGCAGCGCAGAGGCCTACATCAAGGCGAGCTTCCCGGAGATGCACGCACACATGCGGCGCCACAGCGCACCCACCACTCCACATGGAGTGGCCATGCTCACGTGAGTCTGTGGGGCACTGTGTGGCGTTGGGGGGCTGCCTGCCACTCAGGGCCTGCTGACCTCACACGATGCTGCCCCACAGGAGTGACCCACCCAAGCTCAACGCCTTCATCATGGACAAGTCGCTGCTGGATTACGAGGTATCCATTGACGCAGACTGCAAGCTGCTCACCGTGGGCAAACCGTTCGCCATCGAGGGTGAGTGCGCAGTGGGATATGGGGACCCCAGCTGTGGGTGCACGCAGCTCTCGTGGAGCCACCTCCCACCCGGCTCATCCTCTCCAGGCTACGGCATAGGGCTGCCCCAGAACTCGCCGCTCACCTCCAACCTGTCGGAGTTCATCAGCCGCTACAAGTCCTCAGGCTTCATTGACCTGCTCCATGACAAGTGGTACAAGATGGTGCCTTGCGGGAAGCGGGTGTTCGCCGTGACGGAGGTGGGCAGGCGCCGAGACACAGGGTGGGGAGCTCTGGCTACGCTTGCGTGCATTCCTGCTCACCCTACACAGCCCCAGCACCCCTTCCTTCAAGAGCTCTCCCTGCCCAGCTGCCCCGCCCCGGGGTCCACATCCCGACGCCATGTGGGGACTTTGTTGCCGTCCGCAGACGCTGCAGATGGGGGTCTACCACTTCTCGGGGCTGTTCGTGCTGCTGTGCCTCGGGCTGGGCAGCGCACTCCTCAGCTCTCTGGGCGAGCACGTCTTCTACCGCCTGGTGCTGCCGCGCATCCGCAGGGGCAACAAGCTGCAGTACTGGCTCCACACGAGCCAGGTGAGGTGCAGGAGCAGAGGAGGGCGGGGCGGCGCAGACGGACACCCAGGCGCCCACTGACACACTTGTCTGTCCCTAGAAGATCCACCGAGCCCTCAACACTGGGACGCCAGAGGGGCAACAGGAGAGGGCGGAGCAGGAGCGCAGGTGAGCACGAGGCGGGGACGGGGGTCCCGGGCGAGGGCCAGGCAGGCTGACCCGGCCACCGCCTCCTTCTCTCCGTCCCAGCGGCCCCGGCCCCGAGGAGCAGCCGCGTGCAGCCGAGGGAGCAGGGCGCTGGAGGCGGGTGCGCAGGGCGGTGGAACGGGAGCGGCGCGTGCGCTTCCTACTGGAAACCGGGGAGGCCGGCGGGGAACCGAGGCTCTGCTCCAACGGGCCCGGGCCGCAAGCCGAGCTGCGCGAGCTGGAGCTGCGGATCGAGGCGACGCGGGAGCGGCTGCGCAGCGCACTGCTGCGGCGAGGGGAGCTGCGGGCTCGGCTGGGGGACGGCGCCCGGCTGCGGCCACTGCGCCTGCTGCAGGTGCCCCCCGCAGAAAGCTGAGGGACCACGCGGCCGCACTGTCCACGACAGTTTATTCTATATACAAACATGACTCTGTATACTGCAATTAAATAGCGTAGAACGTGCGCCCCGCGTCCTGAGCCGCCACCTGCGAGTCCGGGCCTGGGCGCTCGGCCCCGCGCGGGCGCCGTGTGGAAGGCACTGGGGAGCACCAGGCGGCTGGCAGCCACGCGCCCACCGCACCTCGCTGCCCTGTCCCGGCCGCGTCCAGAACCTTCGCCGCCAGCCCCTCTCCCTGCAGACCACAGCGCTCTCGGGCTCCGGCCGCGGCCCCGCCGGGAGCCGGTCACGGCGGCGTGGCTTTCAGGACCCGGCAGGCGCGGGCGCATCCTCCGGAGGGACCCCGGGGTCGGGGCGCGCGCTGTCCGGGGTGCTGGGGGCCGCCGGCCGCCGCTCCAGCAGCGAGGCGCTCAGCCCCGACAGGAAGGAGGCGTCCGAGATGATGGCGGCCGTCTCGGCCACCCAGCCGAGGTCGCTGCCCGACACCGCGGCCGCGGCGCCCAGCGAGCCGGGCCCGGGTGCCCCGCCGGCGGGCGCAGAGCTGGAGCCGGGGCCCAGCGCGAGCTGAGGGCTGGGGTCGGGGTCGGCCGGGGAGCCCGAGTTGTTGTTGAGGTCGTCGGGCAGCGCCGTGGGCGTCCCGGGGCCCAGCTGCGGCATCTGCAGCAACATCTCCTGGATGCGGATCTGCTGCAGGATGGCCGGCAACTCGTAGTGGTGGAAGAAGTAGATCATGGAATGCTGCGGGGTCAGGGAGAGGCCGTGAGGCCGCCCGCCTGGCCGCCCGCCCGCCCGCAGTGAGGCCACCGGTCTGGGGACGCGGGGTTGGGCGGGGCGGGGTGGGGGCCTGACCTGGATGAAGAGCCAGGAGGTGACCAGGGCCAGGCTGCTGTACTGTCCGTTGAAGCGGTAGTGGTAGGCGTAGAAGGCGAAGTGGTACAGGTAGAAGAACCTGCGGGGGCGGGAGAAGCTGCCCTGCCAGACAGGCCCCGCCCCGCCGGTCCCCGGCCCCGCCCAGGCCCCACCCCGCCCAGGTCCCCCGGCCCCGCCCCTCCCGGTCCCGGCCCCGTTCCCCGCGCACCTCAGCCAGTGCCGCTTGCTGGTGTTGGTGTGGCAGCAGATGGCGTCGTACTGGTCGGCCAGCCACACGATGAGGATGATGTAGAAGGCCGTGGTGGTGTCGTTGAAGAACTCGGACATGATGGCCTCCATCCCTGCGGGGACACGCGGCGGGGTTGGCGCGGGCGGGGCGGGGCGGGGGCGGGGGCGCGGCGGGGGTCCTCACCGACGAGGGCCAGGATGACGGTCAGCAGGGGCGCTGCGGGGAAGGCGATGGCCATGTTCATCTCCAGCATCTGCAGCAGGTCCACTGCGGGCACAGGGCGGCCGCCCGTGAGGGCCTGGGGAGAGCCCACCCCACCCCCGGCCGGCCGGGACTCACCGATGAAGACGAAGATCTGGTGGTGCGAGTAGCGCAGCAGCATGGACACACTGAGGGTCTGCGGGCGGGCGGCGGCGGGGCAGGGTCAGGGGGGCGCCCGGCCGAGGCCCGCCCGCAGGCGCTCCCCGGGGCCAGCCACTCCCTCACTCACAAAGATGACCATGATGACGAAGGCCGCCAGGTAGGACGTGCGCGCCATCCACATGCTGACAAAGCGGTAGTGCTCCCCGGACACCACATTCCTCAGGAAGCCTGCGGGGCGGCGGCGGCCGTGAGCGGGGGCAGCCGCACCCGCCCCTCCCGCCCTCCCTCCCGCCCGCCCCTCTCCTCCCGCCCCTCTCCTCCCTCCCGGAGCCCACCCTTGTTCTCCTCGTTCTCCGCCAGGCCCTTCACACTCGACATGAGGATGTCATCGTAGCCCAGGAACTCGTCCAGCAACAGGCGGCTAAAGCGGTCCCCGAAGCACTGGTCGCGCGTGGGGTCTGTGAGTACACGGGGTGGACACTGGTCACAGCGGCCAGGGAGCCCCGCAGCTGGGCGGTCCTAGCCGCAGCCGCCCAGGACGCCCGGGGCCTCACCTAGGGTGACCACCATGACGGGGATGCTCAGGCGCTGGCGCGTGGCCTGCGACAGCCGCAGGAAGCCGTATTCCAGGGAGTACTCCACAATGTACTCGTCCTGCGGCCACACTGCAGAGACAGGGACGCAGGGTCAGCTGGCCCCACCCTCAGCACAGCCCGCCACCTTCCCCCCGGGGGCCGGGGACCACACACCTTTTGACGGCGTCTCGGGGAAAGGGAAGTCCTGGCTGTCGTTAAGGGCATCTGTGCCACCTGGCGGCTTGAACACCTTGGGCTCGATGTCCAGCTCAAACTGCAGGCACAGGGACCAAGCTATCAGGGAGCCTGCAGGGGCAGTCCCCAGCGCCCACCGGGTGGGTGACCCACCGCTCACCTTGATGGAGCTATTGGTGAACATCTCCACAGTCAGCTCCTCCTCCTCCTCCAGCTCCAGGCCCCCTGGCTCCAGCTCCAGGCCGCTGAGGCCCCCCTCACAGAACTGCAGGACCACGGGTGCCCGGCTTGAGTTGTGGCGCACCTCCACCCTCAGAACGCCCTCCCGCGGCCATCGATCTCGAACATGCTCCAAGCAGTTGATGGGCGACCGGGAGAAGACAATGTGTATATAGGCCAGCACGAAAAGCACAAACAGGGCCTGGGTGTGGGGAGAGGGCAGTCAGCAGGGCAGAGGGACGCCCATCCTCTCCCAGACAGGGTGGCCCTGGCTGCCTGTGCCTGCTTGGGGCCCAGGTGGCCCAGGTCCCCACTGCAAGGGTTCTCTGTACCCGCTCCGCAGTTTCGTGGACTCAAAAGCTGCCTTTGGGGACCCCAACCCTACTGCTGCTCACTGACAGGGCCCTGATCTCACCGCCTAAGAACAGCCATTGTCCCCAGCAAGGCACCCTCTGCCCTGTTCCAGGGACCTGCTCTGGTGGGGCCCAGGCACCTCAGCAGGACCAGGCTGCCCTGCCTGGCAAATGTAGCTTCACCTGGAAAGGGATAATGGCCACTCTTGCTGGTAACCCTGCACCCAGGAAACCCTGGGCCATGTTGGGGACTGGGGTAGCTCTTGGCATGGAATGGGTGGAAGGCAAGGACTCTGCTCAACACCCTCAGGGCCCAGGATGCCCTGCTGAGACCACCCCAGCCCCAGATGTTCAAGTACAGGTTAAGAAAGGAAAAAACAAAAACATATGGGCCATGAGATGGCTCAGTTAGTACAGGTGCTTGCCACTAAGCCCAGAAACCTGAGTTCGATCCCCAGGACATACACACAAGCTAGGAGCAATCTGATACCTGCAAGCTGTTCTCTGACCTCCACATGCACTCTGCGGGATGCATGCTCCCACATCCATATGTATTCACACACAATAAACAAATAAAATGTGATTTTTGTTGTTGCTGTTTTTTGTTTTCTGAGGCAGGGTAGCCCTGGTTGGCCTAGAACTCAGAGATCTGCCTGCCTCTGCCTCCTGAGTGCTGGGATTAAAGGTGTGTGTCACCACCACCTGGCTACAAATTTTTTAAAAGTCACAATTACTTAATATTACTTATTGACCTCAAATACCCCTAGGCTGGAGCACAGTCATTCAAGAGGTCCCAACCTCCCCTTTCTCTACTGTGTGGGTGACTGTGGGTTGTGACCCCTTGCAGGGAGGGGTTGACAACCCTTTCACAAAGGGTCACCTAAGACCACCGGAAAGTGCAGATATTTTTCCATTACAATTCATAACAGTAGCATAATTACAGTTATGAAGTCACAACAAAACATGAAGTTACCACAACATGAGGAACTGTATTACAGGGTCGCAGTATCAGGAAGGTTGAGAACCACTGCCCTAACCCACATCAGATGGACGTTAGGGATGTCCTACATGTGCCATGCACTCTGTGGGCCTGTCCAGGGTAACCTCCTCTGTGGCCTCTACTAACTAACGCCTTAGCTTTCCACCTATTTCTGCTGGCCAGTACAGACCCGTCTGTCTACAGATCCATGAGAACCAGGACCCTGGCCCGATAAGGTGGTATCGAGGGTACAGTGATGGGAGTCACCAGAGTCATGACAGTCTTGGACAGCCTTGAATGTCCAATGTATGCACTCAAATCCCTACACTCTTCAGGGACGAGACTGGACTCCCCAGCTCTAATCCCAGGAGACTCTACCATGGCAAGCAGAACAGTACCCTCCCCATCTGCTGTGGTAGCAGCGCAGGGGACATAAGGAACCTAAGGCCAGAACCAGGCAGGACCTTCCTTCTGCAGTCTGGAGACAGAGCTGGGTCAACAAAGCACCCAGCTCTCCTAGTGCTGACCTGCCGGGATGCAGAGCAGGCAGAGGGGGGCAGCCCTGGGATTGAGACCAAGGCTAGAGTCCTGAGCTAGCCACACCTGAAGCCGACACCCACCGCTGTGAACTGCGAGGCTCTCCTGGGCAAGAAATGGATTTCTGTATCAAGTGTCATGAAGTCTGCCACCCCAGGCTGAGCCTGGAGGCAGCGGCTCCTGCCAGCCAGGCCCACGACTGGGAGCAAGCAGGCCTAGAGTCGGAGGGAGGTGGCCACTGGACAGGTGGACATATCCTGGGTCCTCTTCACACCACAGCTACTCTGGCCACTCAAGTCCCCACCTGTCACTGAGCTAGTGTCTGGCATCCCACTCAGGCCCTGGGGCCACTCCTCTGCTCATCTGCCCACTCTGTGCCACAGAAACAGGCACTCAGCTTGGTCACACTGGCCTGGGAGGGCGGCATGCTGTCACCTCCTGCAGATACCTCAGTGCCACCACCCAGGGTTCTCAGGACATCCCATACCCTATGAGCAGGTGGGTGTCTCGCTGTCACCCCAGTCTGCTGTCTGGGGCTGCCAGCCTACCTGCCCAGTGGGAAGACAGGCCTGTGGTGGGTACAGAACACCAGCCTCAGCCGGGATTCCAATCCCGGCCCACCAAGGGTCTCCACTGAGCTGCTGCCGTTGCTGCCCCTGGCCCTTCACACCTGCCCACGTCCTAAGGCACCACACAGTGTCCCTTCACCCCACGGTCACCCACGCGACATGCTGCTTAGCCAGGCACCTGGGCCTGTAAGTTAGGTCTGTCTCTCCAGTCTCTGAATCTGTCAAGCCAGCCGCTCTCCCTGTACTTCTGCAGGAGCTGACGCCCAGCGGGGTGGGGACAGGGTGCAGGGTGGTATAGGTCTGGCAGGCCCTGGCCGTCAGGCAGCCCCATCTATGAAGGCTGGAAGCTGGGCAGGCAGGATGGGCAGGAAACACAGCAACAGGGCTCCCTGAAACCTCAGCAGCCCCAGAGGCCTGTTTGTCTCAATTAAGAAAGCTTGGGGTTGGGGTTGCCGGGCGGTGGTGGTGCACGCCTTTAATTCCAGCACTGGGAGGCAGAGCCAGGCGGATCTCTGTGAGTTCGAGGCCAGCCTGGTCTACAGAGCGAGTTCCAGGACAGGTACCAAAACTACACAGAGAAACCCTGTCTCGAAAAACCAAAAAAATAAATAAATAAAATAAATAAATAAAAAAAGAAAGAAAGCATGGGGTCAGTTGTCATCCAACAGATCCCCTGGCTCTGATCATGCGTCTGGCACCCGGCGCTGAGGGCCACCACCGGAGATTCTGAGGGTGTAGAAGGCAGGAGGAGAGGCCACTGGCTTATCTACAGACCATGGACTAGAGACTGAAGGGTCCCCACAGCCGTCCGGAGCGTGTGCCTGAGCCACCTCTATGAAACCCCAAGCCCTGGGCAGAGGCAGGAACCAGCCCCACCTTCACGCACGCCATGTGAAGAAAGGGCAGTGACCTCCAACATCACCATTCCCGCCACCATGCCACGCCCCCAACACCGGATGGCCCTGCCAGCTCCTCTCAGAGGGCTGTCCTATGCAAGACGCCCAGGGAGACAGCCTGGTGCCCATCCCTCCCGAGCAGCCTTTGGGACTGAGAACCCAGTGCCTCCCAGGAAGACAGCAGAAGACTGCCGGGGCAGGTGTTGGCAGCTGGAACGTCTCGGCAAGGCTCAGGCAGGCGTGAGGCCCCTGGCCACCCTGGGCACTGACTGTGCCTCTGCTGCTGACCCTGGTGAGGGGTCTGAGAACAGCGAGAGAAGGACAATGGCACCGGGGGGCAGGGCTGCTCCCGGGGAGGCCCAGGGTGGGGTTGGTGGGCATGACAGGTGGGACGGGGCGGAGGCTCTGGGCAGGATGGGAGTGACGGGTGCGAGGGTGGCCCTCCAAGGTCCCGTCCCGGAGGACACCGGGCTCCGGTCTGGGCTCCCAGGCTGCAGAGTCAGAGGTCAAAGGGGAGGAGGAGGCGGGGCCTGGAGGCCGGGGAAGTGGGGGCCGACCAAGGGCTGGACCTGCGGGAAGGCTGACATCGGGGTACGCGGGCGTCGGGGGTCAGGTGCCCAAGCCGCGGGGACGGGCGGGTGGCGGGCCGCGGGGGTCACAGGTCGGGGGTCAGAGGTCACCTTGAGCAGAACGAAGAACTCGAAGAGGCGGCGGAAGGCCGGCGGGAACAGGCGCGAGTAGGTGACCGCCATCTTGAAGAAGAGCGCGTGGAAGAGCCGGTCGCGCACGTTGATGAGCGGGTTGGGGTTGAGGTTGGGGCCGCGCGGGCCGCGCACGGGCGCCGCGCCGCCGCCGCCGCCGTTGGGCCCGGGCCCCGGGGCCGCCGCGTGCTCCGACATCACCGCCCCGTGTCTCCCCGGCGGCCGCCGGCCGCCCCCCGCCGCGTCCCGGCCGCCGGATCCCCACTCCGCCCCCGGCCGCCGCCGCCTGCGCCTCCGCTCGCGTCCGTCCGGCCCGCGACGCCGGCGAGAGCGCCGGGCCAGAGCGCCGCCCGTGCGCAGGGCACGCTGGGATCGCCGCGGCCGCCCCAGGAGGGCGGGCTTCCGGGCCGGAGGGCCGGGGCTATAAGGCGGAGGGGCGGAGCCTGGCCGCTTCTCACGCGCTGCGTACCGGTCACGTCATGCTGAGGGGCGGAGCCACGTGGAGTCCAGTGTATGTTCCTAGTGCTTCCTAAGGCCGTGGCCCGGCTGGGGTCGCGTGCCGCGGCTCATTTGTCTTGGACTTCGCAGTAACGGACTTCACATTGCCTTGGACAATGTTGTCGCGTCCAGTCCGTTTATTCGTGTAGGTTAGCCGCAGCCGGGCTGAGGGGATGCGGTCGTTTGCATTGGGCTTTCGCTAAGCTGCGGCAGCAACTGTGCAGAGGGATTCACTAGGACCGACTCCGCGAGGGGGCGGGGCGACATGCCCGGTCATTTGCATGTGGCTTCCTATTAGCGGCGACTCCGAGGGGGCGGGGTCTTAGGTAGCACGTCGCTGAGGGGCGGAGTCCGGTGAGGAAGTTATTAGCATAGGGATCCGCATTAGCCCACCTTGCGCGGGGGTTTCGTGACACCTGCTCATTAGCATAACGTTTCCCATTGGTTGCGTCAGCGCTGAGGGGGCGGAGTTTATGGGCGAGCTTATTAGCATGGAGTTTCACCAGAGCACCTTACAACGCTGGAGTCTGCGCGGCCGGGTCGGGGCTACGGGTGGGGGGCGGAGCCTCGTGATGCCTGTCTTATTTGCATATAGCTTCCCAGAAGGCTCCGTGGGTGAAAGTGCTGTTTAGAGTGCTATATTAATCAACATATAGGACCTTTTTATGCACGGATACTCACGGTCAGCCCATTCTAAAGGTTGTTTTTTAGTTTGGCGTCCGAAAATATTACATTAAACACGAACACACAAAAAAGGTGCCCCCCCCCCCAGTAAAATTGCCCTATGTGAAAAATATTACTTCTCTTTGCCTTTAAATGGCTGGGTCGGGCCGTTGTTGGTCGTGCTCGCTTCGGCAGCACATATACTAAAATTGGAACGATACAGAGAAGATTAGCATGGCCCCTGCGCAAGGATGACACGCAAATTCGTGAAGCGTTCCATATTTTGGGCCTTTTGCTCCCGAATCGGCCCGGGAAGTCGCCCAAGTCCCGCTTCCTGGTTCCGAAGCCGCCTGCCGCCGCCACCCTCAGGACGCGGGCGCTCTTCGAGCGTCTGCCGCATGCACGAACGGAGGTGTCAGGTGCACCTCCGGCGTGAGGAAGCACCGCGGTCGCGGGGAGCGAGACTGCGCGGCCGGGGCTGCAGGAGCCCGCTGCTCGGGGCCGGGGCTGCAGGAGCCCGCCTCCCGGCTTTCCGAGTGCTCCGAGTCCTCGGCGGCGCGGGCACCTTGCACACAGTAGGCACCTGATAAACACACAGTCGGAGCACACACGTCACTTGCTAGAAGTAACCCAGTGTCCCTGGGTGCCCAGGGCCCGGCCAGCCTGTCCGCCCGCCCCGTCACTCACGCCCCGCAGCCCTGCAGGCCAGCTGCGGCCGAGGGATGGCGCTTTGGTTTCTTCTATTTACTTTGTGAGTAAGGGGTCTCGCCATGTACCCCAGGCTGTCCCGGGACTCCGCGTGTGGACCAGGCTGGCCTCAAACTCAGAGATCCCCCTGCCTCCGCCTCCCTGTCGAGTCCCGGGTCCTGGCCAGCTTCCCGAAGCCGGAGCCAGAATTGCTAAGACGCCCGAGAGCTCTTCGCAAACACTGACCTGTCTGTTTTCAGACAAGGAGCCGGGAGCGCAGAGCCCTCATAAATCCGCAGCGTCACCGTGAGACGGAAGCAGCACCGGAACCCAGGCTCCGCCGCGCGGGGAAGCCTGCACCTTCGTTTGGAGGGGGGACAGGGACAGGGTCTCCTGCAGGCCGGGCTTGTAGCCCAGGCTGGCCCGGAGCTCGCTCTGTAGACCAGGCTGGCCGGGAACTCGCTCTGTAGCCCAGGCTGTCCCGGAGCTCGCTCTGTAGCCCAGGCTGGCCCGGAGCTCGCTCTGTAGACCAGGCTGGCCCGGAGCTCGCTCTGTAGACCAGGCTGGCCGGGAACTCAGAGATCCGCCTGCCTCTGCCTCCCAAGATTAAAGGTGTGGGATTTTAAATTCCATTAATTTGAGATCTCAGGTCAAAGTTCTAATACATCAAGCTGCCAGAAGCCCAGGACCTTGGATTCTGGGGTCCGAGGTTCTGGGATCACCTGGCAGCGGGGCGGGGTTTGAATGCGGCCTGCGATCCACGTGCGTGGAATGGGGTTCCTCGTTTGAGTGTTTAGAAAGCGAGTCTGAGCTCAGAGGTGGGACAGGAGGGAGCGCCCGGCCGTGCTCCCGGGTGGGAACAGAGCCGTGGGAACAGCTCACGGCTCTTCAGCTCCCGTCCAGCCCCGCTGAGAAATGGCTGAAGCTAGGTTGATTTACTCGGTTTTTTAAATGAAGAAATTTCAGGTCGGTGGTAGTAACTAATCCCAGCACTCGGGAGGCAGAGCCAGGCTCTGTGAGTTTGAGTCCAGCCTGGGCTACAGAGCGAGATCCAGGACAGCCAGAGTGACACAGAGAAACCCTGTATCGAAGAAAAACCAATAAATAAATAAATAAATATGCATGTGTGTCTGTGCACCACGTGTGTGTACAGTATCCACAGGTCAGAAGGGGCGTCACCTCCCCCCCACCCCAGCTGGAGTCACAGGCCATTGTGGGCCGCCTCTCTGGAACCTACTTTGTTTAATTTGTTTGTTTGTTTTTCGAGACAGGGTTTCTCTGTGTAGTTTTGGTGCCTGTCCTGGATCTCACTCTGTAGCCCAGGCTGGCCTCGAACTCACAGAGATCCCCCTGCCTCTGCCTCCCGAGTGCTGGGATTAAATGCGTGCACCACCGCCGCCCTCCTTGTTTAATTTTTTAAAGATTTATTTTATTTTTAAGTATGGGGGGCGGGTGAGGGGTGTGCCCTGGAGATGGAGAAAGAGGCAGACAGGGCGGGCTGGAGAGACGTCTGTCTGTCCAGTGGTTAGAGCATCGGCTGCTCGCACAGAGCACCTGGGTGGGGCGGCTGCAGTCACCCTTAAGCCCCGCTGAGCCTGGTTCCCCATACACACGGCCATCCTGCTTCGTGCCTGCTCCCGGGAACCCGCGCTGTCCCCAGCTCAGGGCGACCTCACAGCCCCCACCCCAGAGGAAGGATTTGTCCCCAACCGCCGCCATGCAGAGGTGGGAAGGAAGCCCCCTTCTCCTGCTCGATCTTCAGGAGGATAGATCTGAAACCCAGTGTTCCTGGGGCTTCTCCGTCTGCACTCCGGGCAGCACCCCGAGCTGGGATCCCTCGGGAATCCGTGTCACCCACAGAGGGACGGACCTGTTTGTTTTGAGGCAGGGTCTCAGGTAGCCCAGGTTGGCCTGGCTGACCGCGAACTCCTGACCTCCCAGCTGTGGGGTGACAGGCAGGCGCCACCACACCTGATCGTTTATTCATTCGTTGATGAACTTACTGAAAACCCACTGTACGCCAAGCCTGTCCTCAGGGCACCTCATGACCCTGTCCTCTGCCATTCCACGCTCACAAGAGGGCCGGCAACCCTCAGCCTCAACTCACAGGCCCTCCTGGCAGCCTGTCCCCAACCGACGCCTTTGGCCTTTCCGTGTTCTCCCACCCTCCATGTTTTTGCGCCCTTTATTCTACCAGAAGGCCTTTTCATTTTGGACGGAGAAACTCCTACTCATCCGTCAATGCCCTAGCTCCCTTGGCCTCCTCCTCTGAACTAGCCTGCCCGGATTCCTGTCTACATCCCCCAGACAACCAGGGAGGAAACCATCTGCTAAGCGCCGGCTGCGGCAGAGAGGGCTCTCATTCCAGATTTCAGGGTTTGGGGGTCCCACCCAGCAGTTCCCCATCTCTCACTGCGGTCCAGGGCGGGGAGGTGAACTGACACCCGGACTGGGTAGGAACCCCATGCCCCTGGCTGCCTCAGTTTCCCGTCACTCCGAAGGGAGCGGTGTTCCCTTCCCCTCCCGACCCGCCGGGATGCTGGGTGGCTCCGGCGGGCGGGCGGGTCCCCGGTGGCCGCGGGGGGCTCAGGAAGCCGCGGCCACAGGAATTCGGCGCTTCCACGCCTTATAAGGACATTTGCTCCGCCAGCCAATGGGCGGCGGGGGCGGCGCTGGGCCCTGTCCCGGGCCGCCCGCCCGCCCCGCGCCCCGCGCCGGTCGGTCGGTCGGTCCCTGGTCTGCCGGTCGGTCCCGCGCCGGTCGGTCCCGCGGTCCCCGCCATGAGCTCCACGCAGTTCAACAAGGGTCCGTCCTACGGGCTCTCGGCCGAGGTCCGGAACCGGGTGAGTGGGCGCGGGGCTCGGCCCCGACACCCGAGGACGGGGGGCGCCCCGGTAAGCCGGCGGGCTCGGGGGCCCGGGAGAAGGGGACCCCGCTGCTCTGCACCCGGGGTGCCTCCTGCAGCCCCGCCCCCGGACATCCCGCACCCCGGGCCCCCGGGGGCGCTTCCTGCACCCGGAGCTCCTAGGAGGATGGAAGCAAGACCCCGGAGAAGGCGAGCGGGCGGGGTCCGGGGGGACCGACCCCTGCGCCCCGCGCCCCTGAGCCCCGCGCCCCGCGCCCCCTGCGCCCCGCGATCCCTGCGCCCCCTGCGTCCCGCGCCCCTGCGCCCCGAGATTCCTGCGCCCCCGTGCCCCTACCCCTGCGCCCCGAGATCCCTGCGCCCCGCGACCTCTGCGTCCTGCGCCCCGCGACCCCCGCGACCCCTGCGCCCCGCGACCCCCGCCACCCCGTCTGTAGTACCTGGCGACACCCCCCCCCCCGCACTTAAGTTGGGGACGGGAAGGGGGCGGGCCCGGGCCTTCTCAACAGGGTGTGGCCCCCTCCGGGGACTCACCCCACACCTGACGGAGGGCGCACTTGGGGTAGCCTTGAACGCAGCGGGGCATCACCAGTGCCCAGGGGCAGGTCACACCGCCAGGCGCCCCAGGCTGACGACGGGGGGCGGGGGACACTGCCAGCTCAGGCCTGACTCCGAAACCCCCGGGTAGACCCGCCAGCGCACCCGCCCGCCCGGCACCTGGGAGTGCCGGGTTCACGGTCGGCGAAGCCGGGCACCTGCCTGGGCACGCTGAAGCTGCCAGCCGGGCACCTGCGGCCCGCGGCACCTGCCAGGTCCCCAGCAGGGCGCGGGAGGCATGCCTGCCTCGCCGGGTACTTAGATGCCACCTGTGTCGCTGTCCTGTCCTCGGCCTGCCAGGCCGAGCTGCCGTCTCAGGGAGGGCTCAGGGAGGTGGCTCTAGCGCCCCGGAGACGCACAGCAGGCGCGGTCCGAGGGCCCTGACCGATTCCTGCGGGGGGTGGGGGGTGCTGGACACCTCCCCGGAACTGAGGAAGTGAGACTGAGGAAAGCCCCAAGGACGGAGTGGGGCGCGGGGAGGGCAGGTCAGTCCCCGCTACCCAGGGGATGAGGTCGGGGATTCTGGCTGACTGCGGAGCTGCGAGCGGGGATGGCCTCGGCCAGCCCCGCAGGGGGTCACGAAGGGTTGCATCCTCCACCGGGAGGTGAGCCCAGAGGCCGGTGTGCCTGACCCACGTGCCTCAGTTTACCCCCTGGCCGGCCCCATATCCGGTGGGGCTTTATTCAGTCCGGTTGAGGGTCCTGGCCACTGGGGAACAGCTGGTTCTGATTTAGACCCGGGAGGCCAGCGCATTCCTCGTAGTTTGTGGCCGGCGGGCTGGAATGCGCTGAAGGACGGCCGGGGAGGGAGGTGGCCGCAGCGGGCGGGGCTCTGCCCCCCTCCTTGGCCCTCGGAGCCTCTAGGGACGTGGTCCGGCTGGACCTGGCACGTCTGGCATCCCGGGCCAGCCCCTGCTCATTCCTGCGGGACTGGGCGGCTCCTGGACGTGGGAGCAGCTGGTCCTCGCCGCCCGCCGCCTTTGTCTCCTCTGTGAGCAGCTAATCCCACTTGAAAGGGTTTAAAAAGACAGGAATGGGGAGGGGGCTCCTGTCAGCAAGCAACCTGTCCAGATGAGATGGGAACTGGCCGGGTGGTGGCGGTGGTGGCGCACGCCTTTAACCCCAGCCCTCGGGAGGCGGAGGCAGGAGGATCTCTGTGAGTTCGAGGCCAGCCTGGTCTACAGAGTGAGAGCTAGGACAGCCAGGGCCACACAGAGAAACCCTGTCTCAGAGACAAAACAAAACAGAAAACGGGCAGCTGAGGCCTGGGGAGCCGAGAACCCCCTGTGGTCCTGCACATGGCAGGAGCTGGGCCCACAAGGACAGCTCTCTAGGGCCCTCCAGTCCCCTGGGGGAGGATGGAGAGGAAGATCCCGGCATGACTCCTGCCTGCCCAGGCCTGAGATGCCCCCGCAGGGGTGGGCAGGTGGGAGCCCATGGGAAGTGGGTGTGTATGGGGGAATCTGAGGGCTTTTTTTTTGTTGTTGTTTTTTTTTTTTTTTTTTTTTTAAAGATTTTATTTATTTATTCTGTATACAGCATGTATGACTGCAGGCCAGAAGAGGGCGCCAGATCTCATCACAGATGGTTGTGAGCCACCATGTGGTTGCTGGGAATTGAACTCAGGACCTCTGGAAGAGCAGTCAGTGCTCTTAACCCCTGAGCCATCTCTCCAGCCCCCTTGTTGTTGTTTTTTAACCCAGTCATGTGGAGACAGTCCACCTGGGGAGGCCTATCAGCTGAAATATTGCTAGGCCATGAAAAAGAACAGGCCTCTGGTGGACACTGCCATGTTAGCACCTTCTGGACTCTGTCCTCAGTGAGGACAGATTGAAGTCAGACTCCAAAGCCCCTGGCACATAGGAAGTGCCCGGAATGGGTGAAGCCAGAGGCAGGAGCCAGGCTGGGTGTGTAGCTCAGTTAGCAGAGTGTTCGAGTTTCCTCCCAAGCACTTCACGGTGGCACACAGGTGTCATCCCAGCTCTGGGAGGTGGAGGCAGGGGGATTGTTCAGGGTCATCTTCAGCTATACAGTAATTCAAGGCCAGCCTGGGCTACATGAGACCCTCTGTCCCGTCTTCCCCTGCTGTCTTTGGCCTCATTCATCTGAAAGCTTTGGAAGGTGTGTTTGCGCCCCAGCTCAGCCCTGTGCTCTTTGCTCCTCAGCTCCTGTCCAAATATGACCCCCAGAAGGAAGCCGAACTCCGCAGCTGGATTGAGGGACTCACGGGCCTCTCCATCGGCCCTGACTTCCAGAAGGGTCTGAAGGATGGGGTCATCCTGTGCACGTGAGTGCTCACAGGCACATAGGCCTCAGCCTTAGTGTTCTGTGCTGCGTGGCTTGCTGTGCATTTCCAGTTTGTTTTTCCTATTTCTTGTCTTATTGCATAGTCTCTCTTTTACTTTTCATTCTCTTGGCTTACTTCTTGTCCTTACTTTATTTTATTTAGGACTTACTTCATTTATGTGTGTGTGTGTGTGTGTGTGTGTGTGTGTGCGCGCGCGCGCGCGCGCGCGCGCGCCTGTGTTAGGGCCTGTTAGGGCCTGTGTGCATCTGTGTGTATGTGCACATGAGTGCACTTCCCTCAGAGGCCAGAGGAGGGCACTCCGATCCCCTGGAGCTGGCTATGAGCCATCTGACATGAGTGCTGGGAACTGAACCCAGGGCGTGGAACAGCGACAAGCACCCTAACCTCTCAGCCCTCTGTCTGGCCGCTGGTTGCCTTTCCCTGCAGTATTCAGTCTCTGGTCTCATTTGTCTGTCCCTGTCTGAGGTTTCCTTGTCCTATGGCATTCTCTACATGCCCCGACTGTGAGCAGTCCTCCCCTAGGCCTTCTCCTTCCGGCTTCAGTGGCTAATGCTTCTGGAAGTTTCTCCATGCTATGCATCTGCCCTAGGAAGATTCCACAGTTGTGCACATTAAAAAAAAAAAAAAAAAAAAAAAAAAAAAAAAAAAAAAAAACCATAGGGCTGGAGAGATAGCTCAGAGGTTAAGAACACTGGCTGTTCTTCCAGAGGTCCTGAGTTCAATTCCCAGCACCCACATGGTGGCTCACAACCATCCGTAATGAGATCTGGTGCCCTCTTCTGGCCAGCAGGCAGAACACTCACTGTATACATAATAAATAAGTAAGTAAATGTTTAAAAAAAAAAAAAAACAGTCAAAATTCTCAGATTCCCCTAAAACCCCACGGTTCAAGATTACATTCCTAGCATCCATGGTCAACAGCTTTGTTTGCTGGGTAGCTAAAGGGAAACTGAGGCTGGGTAGAGGCTTCATGAGCTTGCTGAGGTCGGGATGCCAATGGAGGGTCCTGGGTCATTTCTTCCCAGACTCATGAACAAGCTGCAGCCAGGCTCTGTCCCCAAGATTAACCGCTCTATGCAGAACTGGCACCAGGTGAGGGCTGGCGAGTAGCAGTGGGAACGGCCTGCCCAGCCCACGTGCACACCAGCGTCCCTGCTCACTGCTCTTCCCCTGCCTCCTCCCAGCTAGAAAACCTCTCCAACTTCATCAAGGCCATGGTCAGCTATGGCATGAACCCCGTGGACCTGTTCGAGGCCAATGACCTGTTTGAGAGCGGGAATATGACGCAGGTGCAAGTGTCTCTGCTTGCACTGGCGGGAAAGGTAAGGTCCAGAGAGGGTTGGTGGGC
Organism: Peromyscus eremicus; assembly: GCF_949786415.1. Taxonomy (NCBI): domain Eukaryota; kingdom Metazoa; phylum Chordata; class Mammalia; order Rodentia; family Cricetidae; genus Peromyscus; species Peromyscus eremicus. The sequence continues at coordinate 11,424,467 of NW_026734286.1, read as the reverse complement.
AGCCCAGTGTCACACAGCGAGGAGCTGGTGTCAACGCGCAGATGAGCCAGACAAACACAAGCCACTCCGTCTGATGTGAGAGGCAGGGAGGGGAGAGATTTGCTGTCTAGAATCTCCCACCTTTCAACAAGAAACTGGAAAGGTGGGTAGAACAGGGTTTAAGGCCGAGGGCACAGCAAGGTGGCAGAGAGGCCACCAGGAGTCCCTGTGTGTGGGGTTGGATGGGTGGCTTGGGTCTGAAGGGCAGGGCCGGGCACCTGTAGGAACTGGATATGTTTCTGGGGCGTTGTATCCACTGAACCTGAATTCAGGGTCCCTGGCCCCCCTCACCCCCACCCAGGCCAAGACCAAGGGGCTGCAGAGTGGTGTGGACATCGGGGTCAAATACTCAGAGAAACAAGAGAGGAATTTTGATGACGCCACCATGAAGGCCGGCCAGTGTGTCATTGGGCTGCAGGTAGGTGCCGCAGCAGCCTGGACATGCCCTGGCCCCTTGAATTCCAGGGAGGGTCTAGGCCAAAGGTTCTCAGCCTGTGGGTCACGACCCCTTTGGGCCCGAACGACCTTTCCCCGGGGGTTTCATATCAGATATTTACATTATGGTTCCTAACAGTAGCAAAATTAGTTGTGAAGTAGAAACGAAAATAATTTTATGGTTGGGGGTCACCAGAACACGAGGAACTGTATTAAAGGGTCCCGGCGTCAGGAAGGCCGAGATCCGCTGCGCTAGAGCCTGGCAGCTGCACCCTGAACCCTGCCATGTCCCCTGCAGATGGGCACCAACAAGTGTGCCAGCCAGTCCGGCATGACTGCCTATGGCACCAGACGCCATCTCTACGACCCTAAGAACCACATCCTGCCTCCCATGGACCACTGCACCATCAGCCTCCAGATGGGCACCAACAAATGTGCCAGCCAGGTGAGTCCTGCCCCAGGCCCCGGCTGTCCCCCTGCCTCAGGGATTCTAGACTCAACTCTGTGTCTTGCTCACTGTGTGTGCTTTCAGACCTGACAACCCACCCGCTCTGTGCCTCGGTTTCCCCCAGATGTCCATCCGCATCTGATAGCCTCACTGGTTTTGTTAAGTTGAATGCCTGTGTCCCTGGGGTTTGGGGAACCTCAGACGTTGTGGAAGTCTCTGTCCCAGGTGGAGGGCTTCCTAGCTGCCAAGGAGAAAGTGGGACATGGATGTTTTATTCATTTTTGTGCAGAGGGCTGGGTTTGAGACAGGGCCGGGCTGTGAGACTCTCAGCAAGCCTGCCTCGGCCTCCTGAGTGCTGAGGTGTCAGGAGCCGGGCGAGGCGCAGCGTGGAGAGTGTTCTAGCATGCGTGAGGTTCTGGCTTCCATCCCAGCATGGCATAAACTGGGCAGTGACATGCTCGCCTGCCATCCCAGCACCCAGAAAGTGGAGGCAGGAGAATCAGGAGTTCAGAGTCATCCTTGGCTACATAGTGAGTTTGAGGCGAGCCTGGGCTACGTAAGACCCTTTCTCCAAACCAAAAACAAAAACGGTTTTAGCTAAGCTTTGGAAATCCTGTAGGGAACTGCAGGGGGGTGGATATCGAAGGAATTAAGAGGTCCCCCTTCTGAGCCCCTCCCCCTCTCTAGGTGGGCATGACGGCTCCAGGGACCCGCAGGCACATCTACGACACCAAGCTGGGTACCGACAAGTGCGACAACTCTTCCATGTCCCTGCAGATGGGCTACACGCAGGGCGCCAACCAGAGCGGCCAGGTCTTCGGGCTGGGGCGGCAGATATACGACCCCAAGTATTGCCCACAGGGCCCAGCAGCCGACGGGGCTCCCGTGGAGGGTGACGGCCGTGGCGAGGGCCCTGAGTACCTGGCCTACTGCCAGGAGGAGGCGGGCTACTGAGCACCCAAGGGTGCTGGCTCCCCACATCAGCATCCCTGTGCGCGTTTCTTTTCTTTCTTTTTTTTTTTTCTTCTGTGTTTTCATTGTGTTGTTTTGTTTTTTTGAAACTGGGCCTCACTTTGTGGCCCTCTCTGGTCTGGAACTCACTGCAATCCTCCTGCCTCAGCTCCTGAGGGCTGGAAGGACAGGCCTGCTTTAGCTATGCACCCTCTTCTCCCATCATGCCTTGCTTCTTTCCCAGGACTGACCCACCCAGCAGGGAACATGGGGTCCTCGATGGGGTAGCCAGGCTGTGGATTTCCCAGCAGGCTGTGGGAGAGGCTGGCCCCAAAGAGTTTCCGGTTTCTTCATCTCTTCAGTTTGTGGTTTGCGGACCCATAGAAATTGCAGGCAGTTTCAGTGAAAGAAAACAGGGGTTTTGTGTTTTGTTTGCCGCCCCCCCAGGTGTGGGGGTGCACCTGGGCCTTAAATACTGCGGCCTTCTGAGGGACTGCGTTTGTTTTCCCAAGACCCTCAGACCTCACTCTCCCTTGCCCAGTGGGGAAACTGAGGCCTGTGGCTGAGTGAGGCGATGCCTCTGGGTTTCCACCTCCCACCTCCTCCTGCACTGGGCCGATGAGCTGTGCTGGGCCCACCCGCCTCCGAAAGTGCCGCCCCTGACCCGCGGGGGCCCCTGCGCCGCCAGATAATGTGAAATATTGTGTGGACCAAAACCAATAAAAACCTCCGTTTCTAAGACTGAGGGGTGTTCCTGAAATTGGTGGTGACCGAGGGGGCCGTTTAGAAGCAGGGGCAAGCCAGGCACAAAAGTTGGGGGGAAGGAGGAGAAACTGAGGCCCAGTTGAAGGAATGATTTGAGGTCTGGACTAAGGTGGAGGAAGAGGCTGTCTCCCTCACAGCCTTCTTTGAACTCCTGTACATCCTCAAAAACCCAACTCTAAGGCCCCGTTTCCAGCTCTGCCCCTTCCCCGGGCCTGCAGAGCATGTGTCTACCCATCCCTGCTCCGTGCTCTTTACGGTTTTGTGAAATAAACCCGATTCTTCCCCCCACCCCCCACCCCGAGTGAGAAACATCCAGGGATTTTGCTCCAAACCCGGGCAACTATTAATTCTAATCTTAGAATGTTGGGCCGCCACCTGATTCTGAAATCGCCTAGACTACGGAAGGGCTAAGAGGGTGTGGCTGAATGAAGGAGTGAGTGAATGAATGAATGAATGAACGGACGCGGTTAGACCTCCATTTTGTGGATGGGCTCATGGAGGCTTCACGTTAAAGCCTGTCTAGCGGCTGGTGAGACGCATCAGGGTGTAAAGGCGCTTGCGGCCAACCCCTCCGTGGAGGGAGGCAAGAACCGACTCCAGGAAGCAGGCTGTCCTTTGACCTCCACAGATGCGCCGTGCACGCATGCGTCCTGCCCCAATAACACATTAAAAATGAAGGCTGCTCATGGCGGCGCACGCCTGTAACCCCAGCACAGAGGAAGGACGGTCTTGAGTTCGAGGCCAACCTGGTCTACAGAGTGACCTCTAGGCTTGCCAGGCCTCCCAAAGTGTGAGCCGGTCTCAAATAAGTATTTAAGATTCCTTGGGGAGAGGAGACAGAGGCGTCGCCTGCAGGGGGAGCGGCCTTCTTGAGGTGTGAACTCAAAGCGGGGGTGCCCCATGTCCCCGACGCGGTGCGTCCCTGGGAAACCAACGCGGTGCGGCCAGAAGCGGTCCCTTTAAGAAACCCGGCTCGGCGCGCCCAGGCCGTGGTCCCGCCCCCTCCAACGGCAAAGACCTGCGAGTGGCAGGAGCATTGGCCAATAGCAGCGCTGGGGGCGGGGCCGAGTGCAGCCCGGGGCCGCGGGTTGCGAAGGGCGTCGTCCGCAGTGGAGGGGGCTCCTCTTAAAGGGGCCGCGCTCCCCCGCCGATGCCGGGCGGAGCGACGGTGGACGGAGTCTGGGGGGCTCAGAACGGTGAGAAGGACCCCGAGAGGGTGGAAGGTGGAGCCTGGCGAGCTGGGGGTGCTGTGGGGTGCGGGTGGGCGGAGCCGCGTCCCTGGTAATTAGGGGTTCCAGGCGAGCCCCTCCCCTCCCTCGCCCTTCCTTACCCTTCCCGCGAGTGTGGGAAAAACTGGCCGGTGTTTCTCACGGCGGGCTTCTGGTCACGTAGAGGGACCCTGCCGTCCTACCCCCGCCGCGCCCCACTTTCCCAGTGACGCGGGTCCTCCCAGATTCCCAAATCCTCCCGGATTCCCAAATCCCACTGTGTAAAAGATAAACGTCCGCGAGTGGAAGCCGCCAGTTCCCAAGCAGAGGGCTAAGCTTTGGCCACTGCCTTCGGGGTCAGCCTCAGTTTCCCTGTCTGTCTTATGAAGTAGGCCACAGACAGACAGTCCTGGGGGGGGGAAGCGATCAGGAGTGGCTGGCTCGGGGAGCCGATCCCGCAGCCCGGGGTCGTCTGGCCCATCCTTTGGACACCCGGGGGCCGGCCTCGCCCATCTCCGGTTTCCTTGGGAGCGTGACTCGGCCCCCTTCGGAGCATCAGTTTCCATCTCTGTGACACGGAGGCTGTCCGCACCGGGGACAGAGGCTGCGGGTCTGACCGTGGGTCGCCGGGGCCGTGGGATCCGAGCCCCGGGTCCCCGACCAGGCGGAGCCCGGAGCCCGAGGCCTGCGACGCAAGCTCCGCCCCCTAAGAATGCGGACAGGGTCTTCCAGACCCCAGCCTTCAGCCCACCGGGAGCGATCGCCCTTCCAGCCAATCAGCTACGGAGACGGCAGCGGGCCGGGCTCCCATTGGTCACCCCTTGATGTTTGCGGGGCTCTCCTTTCGGGAGATGCCCGCAGCTCAGGGAGAAGAGGGGTGGATGAGGGTGGATGGAAGGATGAAGACCAGAGACCGTCAGGCATCTGCCTCGAGCCACACAGCTCACCCCCAGCCTGTTCGTCCTGTGCTCTCCGCTCTGTTCCCCGTCCAGAGTCATCATGGCCTTCTGCACACAGCTGATGCTCCTACTGTGGAAAAACTACACATATCGAAGGAGACAACCGGTAAAGCCTTGGGTTGGCAGGTGCGGGGCGATGGCAGGTGTCCATCGCGGTCCCGCAGAGTCTCCTACACATTCTTCCCCCAGATCCAGCTCCTAGTGGAGTTACTGTGGCCCCTCTTCCTCTTCTTCATCCTGGTGGCCGTCCGCCACTCCCACCCACCGCTGGAGCACCACGAATGTAAGACCCAGTGTGCGAGCCGCGCGGTGGCGGCGGCGCACGCCTTTAACCCCAGCCCTCGGGAGGCAGAGGCAGGAGGATCTCTGTGAGTTCCAGGCCAGCCTGGGCTACAGAGCGAGATCCAGGACAGCCAGAGCTGCAGAGAGAAACCCTGTTGAGGAAAAGAAAAAAGAAAAGAAAGAAAGAAAAAGGAAAGCCCACTGTGTGTAGTGGGAGGGGGACAAGCCTCTCCCGCCAAGCCGGGTGCTGGGGCTGAGCTGGGTGTGGCAGTAGGGAGGACGACTCTGAGCAGGTGCCTCTCCCCCCAGGCCACTTTCCAAACAAGCCTCTACCATCGGCGGGCACCGTGCCCTGGCTGCAGGGCCTTATCTGCAATGTCAACAACTCCTGTTTCCAGCAGCCAACGCCTGGCGAGAAGCCGGGGGTCCTGAGCAACTTTCAGGATTCCCTGTGAGTAGAGTGGGTGGGTGAGGCCGGCCCACGAGTGGGAGGGGCGTTTGGGGCTCTTGAGCCCCGCCTCCCGTCCCCTCTCTGCCCCAGGGTCTCCAGACTCCTTGCCGATGCTCGGGCAGTGCTGGGGGGGCGCAGCACCCAGGAGATGCTGGCCGCGCTGGGGAAGCTGATGCCCCTGCTCAGAGCGGCCGGAGGTGGAGGTAGGGGAAGGGGGAGCCCTCGGCTTGGGGCGGGGGAGCAGGCCCCTCAAGCTGAGCTTTGCCTAACATGGGCATCCTCCCCCCTCAGCCTGGCCGCAAGAGAGTCATCCACTGAACAAGCAAGCGTCAGTGACCACTGAGCTCCAGAAGATCCTGCAAGGGGTGAGGAGGAGGGGGCTGACACGGTCAGGGACTCCCGTGTGGGGCCTTCCCACACCTCATTTGTGAAAGGCTGGGGCTCCGGGGTGGAGCTCTCACCTGCCCGCACTGAAGAACCCAGCTCCCCTGGCGTCTCAGCACTCAGGGTGGATGCGGGAGGATCAGTCCGAGGTCATCCTTGGCCTGAGGACTACTGAGCAGTGCCCCCAGGTCTCAGCCACGCTTGTTTTCTTGTTGACAGGCGTCCCTGGGGCCTGCGCTTGGTCAAGCCCAGGATTCCATGAGGAAGTTCTTGGATACCACCAGGGACCTTACCCAGGAGGTGAGAGGCCCCAGCCAGTCTCCAGCTGGCCAGGAAGCAGTAAGCGGGCAGGGCGGGGCCTAAAGGTGTGCCTGGCCCTGCCCTGCCTCAGAGGGCAAGCTGGAAGAAGCTGTGTGGTGCTGCATTACCGTGGCTGCGCTCCAAAGGCTGGGCCGGGGACTGTGACTTAGAGAGGCTAGTTTGGGCTCCAGAGCCAGACAGCATCTCAGTCAAACAAAAACAAATGAACAAATACACAGAAGGGCTGGCGTTGTAGCTCAGTCAGCGGAGTGCTTGTAGCTCAGTTGGTAGAGTGCTTGTAGCTCAGTCAGCGGAGTGCTTGTAGCTCAGTCAGCGGAGTGCTTGTAGCTCAGTTGGTAGAGTGCTTGTAGCTCAGTCAGCGGAGTGCTTGTAGCTCAGTTGGTAGAGTGCTTGTAGCCCAGTCGGCAGAGTGCTCATAGCTCAGTCAGTAGAGCGTTTGCCTAGCGTGCATGAAATCCTGCATTCTACCCCTAACTCCCCATAGCGCCCTGTCAGGATGAACTTATACAGCAAGTAAGGCCACCAGCCTCATGAGACTGTGTTTCAATAAAATAAAATGAACAAATAAGCAGAAGGGGCTGGGAGGCTCTGTAGGGGTGCCCAGCGCCCCTTGGTGGCCTTTCTCCAGAAGGGGCTGGGAGGCTCTGTAGGGGTGCCCAGCGCCCCTTGGTGGCCTTTCTCCAGCTCCTGACGCTGCCCAGCCTGCTGGAGCTCCGAGCTTTGCTGCGGAGGCCCCGCGGGTCAGCCGGTTCGCTGGAGCTGCTTTCAGAGGCCCTCTGCAGCACCGAGGGGCCCAGCAGCCCAGGGGGCCTCTCCCTCAACTGGTACGATGCCAGCCAGCTCAACGAGATCCTGGGGCCGGAGCTGGCCCCTGCCCTGCCCGACAGCAGCCTCAGTGAGTCGCTACGCCGCTGGGTTCCGGGTGGGGCCGACGGAGGGCGGAGGGCTGCAGTGGGGCCTCACGTTACCCCACACCAGGCCCTGCCTGCTCCCAGTTCATGGGGGCGCTGGATGACCATCCCGTGTCGCGACTGCTCTGGAGGCGCCTGAAACCGTTGATCCTCGGGAAAATTCTCTTTGCCCCTGACACAAACTTCACTCGGAAGCTCATGGCGCAGGTGAGACACAGGAACCAGTGGGGGACAGCAATCTACACAACACCCTGTAGTCGGGGGCCAGTAACGGTGACAGCCTCAGAGGAGGGGCTGGGGGCGTGGTCGGGGTGGAGCCCCGCCCGGAATCCCCCAGTGAGGGGCTGGGGGCGTGGTCAGGGTGGAGCCCCACCTAGAATCCCCCAGTGAGGGGCTGGGGGCGTGGTCAGGGCGCAGCCCCGCCCAGAATCCCCAATGAGGGGGCTGGGGCGTGGTCAGGGTGGAGCCCCACCCAGAACCCTCCAGTGAGGTCTGGGGGCGTGGTCAGGGTGGAGCCCCGCCTAGAATCCCCAATGAGGGGGCTGGGGCGTGGTCAGGGTGGAGCCCCACCCAGAACCCTCCAGTGAGGTCTGGGGGCGTGGTCAGGGTGGAGCCCCGCCTAGAATCCCCCAGTGAGGGGCTGGGGGCGTGGTCAGGTGGAGCCCCACCCAGAATCCCCAGTGAGGGGCTGGGGCGTGGTCATGGCAGAGCCCCGCCTAGAATCCCCAGTGAGGGGCTGGGGCGTGGTCATGGCGGAGCCCCGCCCAGAATCCCCCAGTGAGGGGCTGGGGGCGTGGTCAGGGTGGAGCCCCGCCCAGAATCCCCAGTGAGGGGCTGGGGGCGTGGTCAGGGTGGAGCCCCGCCCAGAATCCCTCAGTTAGGAGCTCCAGGACAAGGCTCAGTGGTGACAGGGTATACACAGAGCTCTGGGCTCTATCACTAGAACTCAAAATACAAAAACGGAAAGAGAGAGGGAAGGACGGATGGACGGACGAGAGAGAACACAGGTTAAAGCCGTGGCTCTTTAGAGAAACAGGTTTATAATCCCGACACCAGAAGGAGGCTGAGGCGAGAGCATCTGGAGTTCCAGCCTAAGCTCTGGGGTGAGATGCTGTCTCAAGGTTGGGAAAGAAATCCAGTGACTGCGGCGCTCGCCTTTAGTCCCAGCACTTGGGAGGCAGAGGCGGGTGGATCTCTGTGATCAGGCAGATCAGCCAGGGAGCAGTGACACTCGGTGATGATGGTGATGGTGATGAAGAGAAGGGTCCAGAGGCGGAGGGGCCGGGCACGGCCACGCTCAGGGCAGGTGTGTGGAAAGGCGGCCTCAGCTGACCTCAGCTCCCCCTTGCAGGTGAACCGCACCTTCGAGGAACTGGCTCTGTTGAGGGACCTACAAGAGGTCTGGGGGGTGCTGGGACCCCAGATCTTCCACTTCATGAATGACAGTGCCAACACGGCCATGCTTCAGGTGGGCTGGGCTGGAGTCGGCCACCTCCGGGCTAGGGTGTCCAGAAGGGAAGGGTGGAGGGAGACCTGTCGTTCCCCTCCCCAGAGACTGCTGGACGTGGAGGGCTCAGGGCACAGGCAGCAGACCCCCAGAGGCCAGAAGCAGCTGGCTGCCGTCCGAGATTTTCTGGACCCCAGTAGGGGTGGCTACAGCTGGCGGGAGGCCTACGCGGACATAGGGCGCCTGGCAGGAATCCTGGGCCAGATCATGGAGGTGAGGGGTTGTCATGGAGGGTGGAGTGGGCCTTTCCCTGGTGACCTGAAAGGGACCAGCGGCAGATCTGTCCTGGACGGTGCAGCACAGAGAAATCTGGGCTCCGTTTATGTCTGAAGAGGGCGCCCACTGTCCAGTGTATGGTCACCCAGGGGTACAAGGGACCCAGGGGGAAGGGCTGGGGACTGAGGGTTCAGTCACACCCTAGAGTTCATGCCCCTCCCCCCAGTGTGTGTCTCTAGACAAGCTGGAGGCTGTGCCCTCCGAGGGAGCTCTTGTGTCCCGTGCCCTGGAGCTGCTGGGTGAGCGCCGCCTCTGGGCGGGCATCGTCTTCTTGAGCCCTGAGGACCCTCTGGACCCATCGGAGCTGTGGTCTCCAGCCCTGGGTCCTGGCCACCTGCGATTCAAGATCCGAATGGATATCGATGACGTCACAAGGACCAACAAGATCAGGGACAAGTGAGGGGAGAGAGCTTTGGGGGGGCCTGGGGGGCAGGGCCAAGACCGTGCCTGTCGGAGGTGATAGACAGAACTAGGTGTGAGTGTGGCCAACGGTCCGGGATAAGGTCTGGGGGGGGGGGGGCGGGGGGAGTGCTGTGCAGCAGTGGGGTTAGCCGAGGGCAGTAGGGGGCTAGCCTAGTACAAAGAACGGCCAGCCATGTGTATCATGGGACTTCCCAAGTGTGGAGACAGGGGCGCTAGCTAAGTGCATTATTGAATCTGGAAAGGAAAGGGCTGATGGAAAGGGGCCTCTGTGAGTTTCTTCACTTCCATGTAGCTTATCCACTGAATCTGGCATCTCCCAGGTTTTGGGACCCGGGGCCATCTGCAGACCCTTTCATGGACCTTCGATATGTGTGGGGTGGCTTCGTGTACCTGCAGGACCTGCTGGAGCAGGCAGCTGTGCGTGTGCTGAGTGGAGGGGACGCCCGCGCCAGCCTCTATCTGCAGCAGATGCCGCACCCCTGCTACGTGGATGATGTGTGAGAGCGTCCTCGCATCCTGTCTGGGCTCTGTGGTTTGGAGGGGCCCTCCAGACTTCCAGGGTCTCCCCCATAAGGAAATAAAGTGGCCTGTGCTGGGAGCTGGCATCCTCTGGCTGGATCAGCCCTCTGAGGATGCTGCTAAGCCTGGAGACCCCAGGGTGACATTTGAGCCACACCGGTGTGCGCACCCCGTGCCGGGGATCTGCAGCTGCGTCCCACTTTCCCACCATTCCAGGTTCCTGCGCGTGCTGAGCCGGTCTCTGCCCCTGTTTCTGACTCTGGCCTGGATCTATTCGGTGGCGCTCACCGTGAAGGCCGTGGTGCGGGAGAAAGAGACGAGGCTGCGGGAAACCATGCGAGCCATGGGGCTGAGCCGCGCCGTGCTCTGGCTCGGCTGGTTCCTCAGCTGCCTGGGACCCTTCCTGGTGAGCACGGCGCTGCTGGTACTGGTGCTCAAGGTGAGGGATCCTCGATGCCGCCCCACCCACCCACCCCGCGCCCCGTGGTGTGAAGCTCGGACACGCATCCCCAGCGCCCATCTCGGAATGGGATCCTGAAAGTCTTGTGCTCTCTCCCAGCTAGGGAACATCCTTCCTTACAGCCACCCGGCTGTCGTCTTCTTCTTCTTGGTGGCCTTCGCGGTGGCCACCGTGGCTCAGAGTTTTCTGCTCAGCGCCTTCTTCTCCAGGGCCAACCTGGCAGCTGCCTGTGGGGGCCTCGCCTACTTCTCCCTCTACCTGCCCTACGTGCTGTGTGTCGCCTGGCGTGAGCGCCTGCCCCTGGGCGGCCTTGTCGCTGCGGTGAGGAATGCTCCAGCCTGTGAGGGGATGGATACCCACAGAGTGTAGCCGGCTCCCTGAACCCCCCTCCCTCTCCCCAGAGCCTACTGTCCCCCGTGGCCTTCGGCTTCGGATGTGAAAGCCTGGCGCTGCTGGAGGAGCAGGGGGATGGGGCGCAGTGGCACAATTTGGGCAGGGCCCCTGCGGAGGATGTCTTCAGCCTGGCGCAGGTGTCCGCCTTCCTGTTGCTGGACGCCGCCATCTACGGCCTCGCCCTCTGGTACCTGGAGGCCGTCTGCCCAGGTGGGCCACAGGGGAAGGGGCTCCAGGTGGGGAACACGCCGGCTCTCTGGAGTGTTCCTGGGCACCAGGAGAGATGTTTTAGGGTGTGTCGACGGGATATTGGGCTCCTGGAGGCTCCCCTTGAAGTGATAGACTTTGCCTCCTGCTGTTTGGTGTCTGGGAACAGCCCAGGGTGGGTGGAGCTTCCTGCTGGGGCGTACTCTCACTGTCCTGGCCACAAGACACCACATTTTAGGGCATGTCTCTGGGATACTGGGTTTCTGGAAGTACATTTCCTAGCTGATACTACCTCTGAGGGGCAGGGTCCCTGGGTGCCCCGATTCCAAGTGTGTGGCCTGGGAGTTCTCACATCTCATGGGCGTGACAAGTGTAACCGAGCGTCACTTTCCACCAGGCCAATATGGGATCCCTGAGCCATGGAATTTCCCCTTTCGGAGGAGCTACTGGTGTGGGCCTGGATCTCCCCAGAGTTCTGTCTTGGCCCCTGCCCCACAAGATGCCAAGGGTGAGGGCCCATGACAATTATTAACCTTTTGCTGGTTTTGACTCCCTTGTCTCCCCTAGAGAAACAGGTCCTGCAACTCAATGCCCTGGACACCCCAGATCCCCAGGCCCTGGCCCCTAGGGATCTCCCCCAGACCTTGTGCAAGCATTCTACCACTGAATGACATCTCAGGCCCTCTCTGCTGGTTTCCGTGCAGGGGCTCTATCCCCGAGCCATGCCCCTGTTCCTTCTAGGGGGGACTCTAGACAGAGACTCTACCCCGAGCCACATTTTTTTTTGAGACAGGGTCTCACTAAGTTGCCCGGGCTGACCTTAAGCGCACGAGCATCCCTTCCCTAGCCTCCTAAGTAGCTGAGGTGACCATCCCGCACCATGCCCGTCTCCCTTAACTCTCATAGGACCCTAATTCCACTGACCAGCTCTGAGGGACCCCAGCTGGACCCCCAGGTCCACAGCTGACCCTGTTCTCCCTCCACAGTTCTGGTGGAAGAACCACCACCTGGCCTCATTCCTGGTGTCTCCATCCGTGGCCTGAAGAAGCATTTTCGTGGCTGTCCACAGCCAGCCCTCCGAGGACTCAGCCTTGACTTCTACCAAGGCCACATCACTGCCTTTTTGGGTCACAACGGGGCTGGCAAGACAACTACACTGTGAGCCGCCAGCCGCTACGCCCCTTCCCTCAGTTTCCCCATCTGGTCCATGCATCGGGGTGGGAGGATCCCAGGCGTGCAGTGGAGCAGGAACTGGGTCTGGTTTGCACACACAGTAGTTAAGATACGGCGCTCCTCTGAGCCCACTTCCCTCTCCACCCTGTGAGTGTAGGTGGCCCTCTGTCCCTGAAGGGCAGCTTCTCTGAGATCCCCGCACCCACAGGTCCATCTTGAGTGGTCTTTTCCCACCCAGCGGTGGCTCGGCCTCCATCCTGGGCCATGATGTGCAAACCGACATGGCGGCCATCCGGCCCCACCTGGGCATCTGCCCACAGTACAATGTGCTGTTTGACATGTGAGTCCTGCCGGGCCTGGACGGGGGCGGTGGGAGGGGCCTGGCATCGCCGGAGACACACACACACACACCAAGGGAGTCACTGCGGATCACCCCGGCCACAGGCTGACGGTGGATGAGCATGTGTGGTTCTATGGCCGTTTGAAAGGCGTGAGCGCAGCTGCCGTGAGCTCTGAGCAGGAACGTCTGATACGGGACGTGGGGCTCGTCCCCAAGCGGGACGCACAGACGCGCCACCTCTCCGGTGAGTAGGCCGCCTCCGTGGGGTGTAGAACTTCGGGGGCTGACGACGGGGCCCTGAGCTATGCTCAGGTGGGGAAGTGAGGCTGCCCCACAAGCAGCTGGGTGGGTCACATTAGGACTGTCACTCCCTCCACGCAGGTGGGATGCAGCGGAAACTGTCTGTGGCCATTGCCTTTGTGGGTGGCTCTCGGGTAGTCATCCTGGATGAGCCCACTGCTGGTGTGGACCCCGCTTCTCGACGTGGCATTTGGGAATTGCTCCTGAAGTACAGAGAGGGTAAGAGCTGGAAGATGAGGTGGAATAGCCCATTGAACAGGTTGCCCTGGTTTCTGCTTGAGGGGCAAAAAAAAAAAAAAAAAAGGTTTCTGAGTATGAAATGCTGGGATGGGGTTTTGAGGGATGCACAGGAGTTTGCTGCATAGGGTTAGGCAATTCCTGAGAGACACTGCCGCCTGGGTAGAGGCCTGGTGAGCCCAGCGGTTCACACGGATTGGGTCCCCGTGTCCAGATCGCACACTGATCCTCTCCACTCACCACCTGGATGAGGCGGAGCTCCTGGGAGACCGCGTGGCCATGGTGGCGCACGGCTCTCTGTGCTGCTGTGGGTCCCCGCTTTTCTTGCGTCGACACTTGGGCTGCGGTTACTACCTGACGCTGGTGAAGAGTCCTCAGGCCCTCAACACCCAGGACTCGGAGGTGAGGGCTGGAACTGGCCGCTGAGCCCTGTCCCCACCTCTGTCCTGCGGAGATGGACCACTGTCTTTCTCTGTAAAGGGAGACAGCGGGGACCCCAGACGGAAGCAGAAACCAGGCAGCGAGGGCAACGTGGCGGGTGAGACTGGGCCTGGGGACCCTAAGGGAACGCGGGGGGCCAGCAACCACTTAACACCAGAGCTTAAGACCCCAGACCGGACGCCTGTCCTTCCATACCCCTGGCCGAAAAGCCCTTCACCCCGACCTGTGTCCACAGGGACAACTCCCACCCAAGGAGCCTCGGACGGGAGCGGCCAGGCCCCAGCTCCTGATGCGGCCCCCATCACCCCGAGGACACCCCGGATACTAGACCTAGTGCGGCGCCATGTTCCTGGAGCTCAGCTGGTGGAGGAGCTGCCCCATGAGCTGGTGCTGGCACTGCCCTATGCAGGTGCCCTGGATGGCAGCTTTGCCATGGTCTTCCAAGAGCTGGATCGGCAACTGGAGGCTCTGGGACTCACCGGCTATGGGATCTCGGACACCAGCCTGGAGGAGGTGTGGGACCTAGTGGGATTTTGAAGGATGAATAGGAGTCTGCTTATGGATGGCAAGGGGGAGATCCAGGCAGGAAAGATGGCTCTTAGGGAGGGTGGATGGCTTGGAGATCTCTTGAGGAGGCCTGGGGGAACCAGTGGTTTATGGGGGTCCCTCCTACGAGTCTCTTGCTCCATCTCCTCAGATCTTCCTAAAGGTGGTGGAGGATGCACACAGAGAAGGTACGCCATAGCTGTGACCCTTCAACCCAACCCTGGTTCGGAATCAAAACAGGCCTGAGGCCCGTCACTCATCCGCACCTGGGTCTGTCCTCAGGGCCGAACCCCAGGTTCCTCCCTGGTGCTGGCCCCAAGTCCTCCTTCTGAATGCTGGCCCTTCCCCGCTTTGGGCTCTGGCTTGGTTCCCCCAGGAAGCAAGACCCTGTCCCCCACCCTGAACCCCGCTGGCTCCACAGGAGGTGACTCCGGACAGCACCTGCACCCCCCCACGGCCACTCTGCAGCCCCACGCGGGGCCAGAGGCGTCAGCCCTGGAGAACGGGGAGCTGGGTGAGTCTCTTCCTGCTCACACCCTGCCCCATCACCCCCAAGGTGCCGGAGCTCACCTTCCCATCCCCCACAGCTAGGTTGATGCTGGATCCCCGGGCCCCGCAGGGCTCCACACCCGGCGATGCAGCTCCCGTGCAAGGCTGGACACTGACCCGCCAACAGCTCCGGGCTCTGCTCCACAAGCGTTTCCTGCTTGCCCGCCGCAGCCGCCGGGGCCTGTTTGCACAGGTTTGACAAGGCCCTGCACCACAGAGGAGGCGTGACTGTCCTGGGCTGTCCGTTGTCCACGCTGGCTGTCCACTCAGGGATTTCATTCCTGCAGAGGGTGCTGGGGAGCCCCGGGGTGGGAGCGGGGTAGGGTGTGTGGAGGTGGGTGCTGACGACACTGTCCCCCAGATTGTGCTGCCTGCTCTCTTCGTGGGCCTGGCCCTGCTCTTCAGCCTCATCGTCCCTCCGTTCGGCGAGTACCCGCCCCTGCAGCTCAGCCCCGCTATGTACGGCCCCCAGGTCTCCTTCTTCAGGTGGGTGCTGGGCACAGTGGGCAGGTGACCGTGGGCAGGTGACGGGGTAGCCACAGTCACAGTGCTGACCTGTCACCCCACAGTGAGGACGCCCCTGGGGACCCCAACCGGATGAAGCTGCTGGAGGCGCTGCTGGGCCAGGCTGGGCTGCAGGACGCAGCTGCCAGGTGAGGCTGACCCAGCCAACTGTCCTTGGCGTATCCCCTACCCCAGAAACGGCGTCAGTTTCCCCCAGACTCTGCCTCAGCTTCCTCTCTTGATCTGCCTCCACTTCCCTGCCTGTTCTCTGCCTCGATTTCCCTCTGAGTTCCCACCTCAGTTTTCTTGTCAGGATTCTGGCCTCAGTTTCCCTCCACGGCTCCTTGCCTCTGTTCCCCTCTGGCCCTGGTGAGCAGGCCTCCCTCGCCTCATGGGAATGTGGGGTCTGTGTCTGCTAGCACCCCTTTTCCCAGCACCCACAGCCCTTTCCGACTCCATAGAGGATCCGAGTGCGCACACTCCTTGGCCTGCTACTTCTCGGTCCCCGAGGTCCCTGCAGATGTGGCCAGCATCCTGGCCAGTGGTAACTGGACTCCAGAGTCTCCGTCCCCAGCATGCCAATGCAGCCAGTCTGGAGCCCGCCGCCTGCTGCCAGACTGCCCGGCCGGAGCTGGGGGTCCACCGCCACCCCAGGCCATGGCTGGCTTGGGGGAGGTGATCCAGAATCTCACTGGCCGAAATGTGTCTGACTTCCTGGTGAAGACTTACCCCAGCCTGGTGCGCCGGGGGTAAGCACCCAGGTTCTGTGTGCCAGCACTAGGGAGGCCGGGTGGTCCCCGTGCCCCATACTGACCCTTCCCATTCGACTGTATTGCTCTGTTTCCCATGTATGTCCTGCAGCCTGAAGACTAAGAAGTGGGTGGATGAGGTCAGGTGAGATGGGGCCTGGTGTGGGAAACCCTATCTGTCCCTTTCCCACACCCTCTGCTGGCCTGCCCACTTCCCCAGCTCCTCAGTCTCCATCTCCACCCCAAACCATTCCCCAGATACGGGGGCTTCTCCCTGGGAGGCCGAGACCCAGACCTGCCCTCAGGGCATGAGGTGGTCCGCACAGTGGCAGAGATGCGGGCGCTGCTGAGCCCCCAGCCTGGCAATGCCCTAGACCGTATCCTGAACAACCTCACTCAGTGGGCCCTTGGCCTTGACGCCCACAACAGCCTTAAGGTGGGAGCTGGGGCCAGCAGGTGGTGGCCGGGGCATCCAAGGCCACTCGCCTCTCGGACCTCATGGCCTTTGATCCATTCAGATCTGGTTCAACAACAAGGGCTGGCATGCCATGGTGGCCTTTGTGAACCGAGCCAACAATGGACTCCTACATGCCCTCCTGCCGTCTGGCACGGCCCGCCATGCCCACAGCATCACTACGCTCAACCACCCTTTGAACCTGACCAAGGAGCAGCTGTCTGAGGCAGCGCTGTGAGTCCATCCATTTACTCTCCATGTGTGGTCTGTTGCTCAGAGGTGGTGGGGACTGGATGGGAGCCTTCCCTGGCCCGGGCTAGTGACAGAATGTCAACCCTGGAAAGGCCAGGCAGTGGGAGGGCGCACGCCTGAAATCTCAGGACACAGGAGGCAGAGGCAGGCAGATCTCTGTGAGTTTAAGGCTAGCCTGGTCTACTTACATAGAAAGTTCCAGGCTATGTAGAGAGGCTCTGTCTCAAAACAAACAAACAAACAACAACAAAAAACAAACAAAGAGACTTCAGGATGAAAAACATCCAGGCACCCTGGATCTTGTCCCACTTTTAAGGACCCAGACCTCTCCCATGCCTGTGTCCCCAAATTGCCATGCTCTCTCCTGCCGGGAATCAATCCGAAAGACCCAGCATCATGCCCCATTTTGCTCTGAGCCACTCCCAACCTCTCACCCACAGGGTGGCCTCCTCAGTGGATGTCCTTGTCTCCATATGTGTGGTCTTCGCCATGTCCTTTGTCCCAGCCAGCTTCACCCTGGTCCTCATCGAGGAACGTGTCACCAGAGCCAAACACCTGCAGCTGGTCAGCGGCCTGCCTCAAACCCTCTACTGGCTCGGCAATTTTCTCTGGGACATGGTACGTGTGGCTGGCCACCAGGGAGGGGTGGGAGGGGAGGAACAGCTAACCCTGACCCCTGACCCTCTGAGTGACTGAGGTGACTCCTGTCTCGGATACAGTGTAATTACTTGGTGGCAGTGTGCATAGTGGTGCTCATCTTCCTGGCCTTTCAGCAGAGGGCCTACGTGGCGCCGGAGAACCTGCCCGCCCTCTTACTCTTGCTACTGCTGTATGGGTGAGATCCCCTGCCCCCTGAGGTCTGCTCTTCTTGTGGGGGGAGGAGATCCATAGTAACTGGAGAAAAAGACTCTCAGGTTCAATAGGACCTCAAGAATGGTAGGATTCAGGGGTTGGAGAGATGGCTCAGTGGTTAAAAATGCTAGCTACTCTTTCAGAGGATCCAGGTTCAGTTTTCAGCACCCACATGATGGCTCACAACCTTCTGTAACTGCAGTTTCAGGGGATCCGATGCCCTCTTCTGACCTCTGCAGGCACCAGGCACACACATAATGTGTGTACGTAGAAGCAGCCAAACACTCATACACATAAATAAAAATGAATAAATCTTAAAAAAAAAAAAAAAGGCCTTTAATTCCAGCACTTGGGAGGCAGAGGCAGGTGGATCACTGTGAATTCAAGGATTACCTGGACTTAATAGTGACACCAAGGGAAGTGACACCAAGGGGAAGGAGTTAGAATTGGGAGCTAGCCAATGTGGCCTTAAAAGCTCATCACATCCTGGCACCTAATACAGATCTGAGGCACATAGTACAGATCTGAGGGGGGTTATCCTGAGGGCCACCCAGTGTGTCAGGTCACTGGTGGCACTTGTCACCCTTCCCTTTCAGCTGGTCCATCACGCCTCTAATGTACCCAGCCTCCTTCTTCTTCTCCGTGCCCAGCACGGCCTATGTGGTACTCACCTGCATTAACCTCTTCATTGGCATCAACAGCAGCATGGCCACCTTTGTGCTGGAACTGCTTTCAGATCAGGTGGGCTCTTGTCACAAAACCTGGGGCTAGGGCTGGGCTGAGTTACTGGGCGCTGTTAGGCTTAGCTGCTGACCTGCTAGGCTCTACCTGCCCCTGAACAGAACTTGCAAGAAGTAAGCCGGATTCTGAAGCAAGTGTTTCTTATCTTCCCCCACTTCTGCCTGGGCCGAGGACTTATCGACATGGTGCGGAACCAGGCCATGGCAGATGCCTTTGAGCGCTTGGGTGAGAACGTCTGTCAAATGGGGACTGTGAACAGCACCACTGGGAGGGCTACCTCTCAATTTGGTTATATGAGATGGGGACACATTAACTGGACAATTTTAGGTGGCACAAAAATGATGTCAAATTAAAAGTGAGGAAAAGGTAATTAAAATGTCATATCATAAAAGGTCTATGACCACACATAAAAGAAGATGTGAAACTTTACAGTCTAGGTCAGCTGTACCCTAGCAGTACAGGCCATCGTCACTTTACAGTCTAGGTCAGCTGTACCCTAGCAGCACAGGACATGGTCACTTTACAGTCTAGGTCAGCTGTACCCTAGCAGCACAGGACATGGTCACTTTACAGCCTAGGTCAGCTGTACCCTAGCAGTACAGGCCGTGGTCACTTTTCTTGAATCCAAGGTAAACTGGACAGGGGGTGAGACCCAGTGTCTCCTGTCCCCACAGGAGACAAACAATTCCAGTCACCCCTACGCTGGGACATCGTCGGCAAGAACCTTCTGGCCATGGTGGCCCAGGGACCCCTGTTCCTGCTCATCACACTCCTGCTCCAGCACCGCAGTCAACTCCTGCCACAGTCAGTGGGGACCAGGTGAGGGTGGTGGCGGCCAGCATCCTTCCCTGGGTCCATTTACCTGTCTATCCTCAGACCCAAACCGGGACCGCTGCCGCCCCTGGATGAGGAGGATGAGGATGTAGCTCGAGAGCGGGAGCGTGTGACCAAGGGGGCCACCAAGGGGGACGTGCTGGTCCTCCGGGACTTGACTAAGGTAGGCACAGGGTGGGGACAGGTGCCAGGTCGGGGCTGGCACGGGCACTCTGTCCCTTCTCAAGAGGCCCCACCCCTACAGGTGTACCGTGGGCAGAAGAGCCCGGCTGTGGATCGCCTGTGCCTGGGGATCCCCCCTGGGGAGGTGAGTCTGGGGCGGAGAACTCAGTGCTGGGTCAGGCGAGGCTGGAGGCTCCTCGCGGTTTGTCGAGTACCTCCTACCTGTCTGTCCACCTCGACCAAGCCCCTTCAGTGACCCCACTTTCCTGAGCACGGCTGCGCTCAAAACACCTTTCATTAAGCCCCTTCTGTTACCTAATTTTTACTTATTCACTTATTTTTGGTTTTTGAGACAGGGTTTCTCTATGTAACAGTCCTGGTTGTCCTGGAACTCATTTTGTAGCCCAGGCTGGCCTCGAACCCACTCAGATCTGCCTGCCTGTGCCGCCGCCGCCGCCGCCCAGCCCTGTTACCTAACTTTTAAATGTGTGTTTATTTTTGTGGTACCAGAAATAGAACCCAGAGCCTCAGGCATGCCCAGCCGAGGCTATCCCACGCACCCAGACCCTCACTGGAGCGCCCTAGGCTGTGACTCTACTGCTGAGCTACGCCCCCACTCTGAGCTCCTAATCCAGCCATCAGCCCTCATTAGGCACCTACTGTGTGCTCACATTTTTGAGCACCAACTGTGGCCACCAAAAGCATACTGATTGCCACTGTGGGGGGCCGTCCTTTCCCACACGCTAAAAGCATTGAGTCTTCACTCTATACCCGGCCATGTCAAGCCCTTCTCAGTTAAAACTTCTTAGGCACCCGTTTCTGCCTTCAAGGCCTTGGACACATGCAAACTCATTAGCTGGCCGTGGTTCACTGGCTGCCTACCAGGGAGTCAGAACACATCCGTGAACGCACGTGAGCCTACTGAGGCAGGAGGATCCCGTGTTCAAGGTTGTCTTTGGCTACATAGGGAGTTCAAAGCCAGCCTGGGTTACATGAAACCCTGGGTGGCCAAAACCATTCTCTGCCTCTCCCAGCCGCTGCCCTCACCCTTTGGTAGCACTGGGGGCTGTGGGTTGTGGCCCCGGCCTTGGGCTGTGAAGGGTTTGTGGGTTCCTTTCAGTGCTTTGGGCTGCTGGGCGTCAATGGGGCAGGGAAGACGTCCACCTTCCGCATGGTGACAGGGGACACACTGCCCAGCAGCGGTGAAGCAGTGTTGGCAGGACACAGGTAAGAGGTCCCTGGTGGGGGCATATGTATCCTGCACCCTGGTTCTTCCCCCATCGGTCCGTGAGTGGATGTGGTACTTCACCAGGCCGCTGCCTGGGATCTGCGTCCCTCTGTGCACGGCCCACGTGCCCCGGGACTCCTCTCCCCCCGCAGACATCTATGCACCTATGCAATCCTGCATGGGTGGCCTGCAAGCTCTTGAGCCTCCTGTCCCCACCCCCAGCGTGGCCCGGGATCCAGCTGCCGCACACCGCAGCATGGGCTACTGTCCCCAGTCTGATGCCATCTTCGACCTGCTGACGGGCCGGGAACACCTGGAGTTGTTTGCGCGCCTGCGCGGGGTGGCCAAGGCCCAGGTTGCCCAGGTGAACTCTGTCCCTATGCTTACTGTGGCCTGGCCCCTCTCGGTATGGTCCCGCCCACGCTCACCCCCCCCCCCCAACACCCCACACACCTCCACAGACAGCGCTCTCGGGCCTGGTGCGCCTGGGCCTTCCCAACTACGCAGACCGACCCGCGGGCACCTACAGCGGAGGGAACAAGCGGAAGCTGGCCACAGCCCTGGCTCTGGTTGGGGACCCAGCAGTGGTCTTTCTGGTGCGTGGAGGCGGGGACTGAGTGGGTTGTGGGTGGGACCTGAGTGGGAGGGGACCTGGATTAGTGAGGTGGGGTCTAAGCTGGTGGAGGCCTTAGGGGCGGTGCCTGTGCAAGACAGGGCCCATTTGGGCGTGGCCCGAGCAGGGTGGGGCCTGATTGACGTGTGCCTTGGCTTAGACGGGGCGGAGCCTCAGGAGGCAGATTTTGAGCAGGTCAGGGGCTGTCACTGGGGTCCCTCCTTTGCAGGACGAGCCCACCACAGGCATGGACCCAAGTGCACGGCGGTTTCTCTGGAACAGCTTGCTGTCGGTGGTGCGCGAGGGCCGCTCCGTGGTGCTCACCTCGCACAGGTGAGCACCATACTGCTCTCTGGCCCCCTTGCAGGATGGGGCGACCCTGACCCTGGTGAGGTGCCTAGGGTGAGAGAGCTCCAGGGATGGGAGAGAGCCTGGCCCCTGAGCAGGCTGGCTGGGCCCAGCTGCGCTCACACTGTCGCTCGCCCACAGCATGGAGGAGTGCGAAGCGCTGTGCACGCGCCTGGCCATCATGGTGAACGGGCGTTTCCGATGTCTGGGAAGCGCTCAGCATCTCAAAGGCAGGTGGGCAGCGCGTGACGGGCAGGCTCCTCGGCCTGACCTGCGTCGGGGAGGCGGGGACAGGAGGGATACAGGGTCTGATTGATGCGCCGAGGTGGTGGGTGGGCTTAGAAGGGCTAATCAGGTATGTGGAGGCGGAGCCTGAAGAGTTGGGTGCGGACACTGGCGAGCTGGAAAAGCCTTGGTGAGTAGGAAGAGTTTGTGTGGGTCCTGGAGGGTCGGGGGGGTAGGGTCAGGGTGCATGGGCGGGGCCACGCGAGGGGCGGAGCCATGCGTAGAGAACTGAGTCACTTGTAGGGGTGGAGCCAGAAAGAATTCGTTGGAGTGAATTATGGGGTGTGGGCGGGGTTATGTTGTATATGGGCGTGGTTACGGTATAAAAGGCGGAGCCACACGGATAAAGTAATGTGTCGTTTGTATGCATGAGACTCTGGAGGGTTTAAGGGTGGCGTGGGATGTGGGCGGAGTTAGAGCGTATGTTGGGGGGCTAGGCCACGAGGGGCGGAACCACCACGGGGATATGGGAAGGATCATTTGCAGGGGTGCGACCAAAGGGCAGGGCGAGATGCAAGGGGCAGGGCCACATGGTGCTTCCTAGGGGCGGAGCCAGACCTTATAAGGGGAGCCTGGGAAGGTGCGCGTGTTCATAGGAGGGCTTTCTGGATGGGGTCCAGGGTAGGTGAGGGGTGTCTGTCCTGACAGGTGTGTCAGGTCCTCTGAGTGGGCGTGGCCTCAGGGTCATGGTGGTGGCTCCCAAGCAGAGTAGGGTGAGGAGGAGTTGGGTGTACAAGACAGGCCTAGTGGATGTAAGGAGCAGCAGCGAGGGTTCTGGAAGCAGTGAGGGCCGTGGCCTGCATCCCTGGCCCTGTCCCCTCCAGGTTCGGGGCTGGCCACACACTGACCCTCAGGGTCCCACCGGCTCAGCCCGAACCGGCGATAACCTTCATCATGGCCACCTTCCCGGGTGCTGAGCTCCGGGAGGTGCATGGCAGCCGCCTGCGATTCCAGCTGCCACTCGGGGGCAGCTGCACCTTGGCACGCGTGTTCCGCGAGCTGGCCGCGCAAGGCAAGGACCACGGCGTGGAGGACTTCTCCGTTAGCCAGACCACGCTGGAGGAGGTGAACCGTAACAGGGCCTGAAGGGAAGAGCTGAGGACCTCCCGACCCTGGGCTGACATCTTCCCTCCCATGTCTCCTCCATGTCACCCTGTCAGGTGTTCCTGTATTTCTCCAAAGACCAAGGGGAAGAGGAGAAGGGCAGCCAGCAGGAGAGTGGAGCCGGGGAGGTTTTCACACCCGGCCTGCAGCACCCTGAACGTGTCAGCCGATTTCTGGAAGACCCCAGCTCTGTGGAGACAATGCTCTGAGCACGCCTGCCTTGGGACTGAGTGGTAAAGACCAGGCGGAGGGTCCCTGAGCCACACGCTGGCTCCCGGAGAGCCCAGGGCCCTGGAAGAAATAAAGAGACAAGAAGAGTGAGGCAGCAGCCGTGTGTTTATGTTTGGGAGCCCTGGCTCGGTACCGAGTCTCACACACTGTCACACGTACAGTGTGTGCCTGTGTCTGTGGTCGCAGAGGTGATGGCCGCTGTGACAGTTACAGCCACCTGGACCCCCCGAGCGGTGTGGGGCGAGCCTGGGCGTGAGATGTGGGCACGCCCAGGCCTCTCGTCACATGTACCCTGACCTGCACATACCTGTGTGGATCTGGCACCAGAGGGCGGGACTTGTGAGTGTTTCTGACCATGAAGTAGAGATGAGGTCAGGCTTGGGGAATGTCCCAGACGGCTTAGAGGACCCTGGAGCCCACCCCAGAGCCAGCCAGCCCTCGTCCTGAGACAACTTCCACCCCACCCCAGCCATCCGAATATGAGTGGGGGAAGGCATGGGACCCTTAAGGGGCTCCTCGGCTGGGTCTGTGGTTGGACCCGAGCTTGGAGAGCGGGACTGGGCACCGTGGGCTGCGGGCTTCCTGGGCTGTGTCCTGGAGAGCCATCCAGTGTGGCTGAGGTCGGTGAGGTTCTACATAGTGAACGGATGGGGTGTCTAAATTAGATGGGACCTCTGGGGCTCAGAGCTGGGATGTGGAAGGCTGGGTGGGAACAGGAGCCAAGTGGAGGCCGGCAGGGCAGGGGCTTCCGGGTGGCAGGATGGGAGAGTTAGAAGCCACTCGGTTCACCTTCCTGCCCTGTGGTCCCCGGCAGACTGTAGGGCAGGTGATCATAGGAAGTGGGGGGTCACCTGCGGGTGGTGTCCGCTGGGTCTGCGTGTGGGCCTCCACTCCTCCCTGTGTCACTATTCGGATGAGACCGTTCTTGCTGACAGCATCTGGGAGAGTCTGTCCCAGCCATGGTCAGCTAGCGCCTGAGTCAGGTGGTCACATCCCCAGGAAGCGAACTACAAGGGGAAGGTGGCCGCTGTGGGGAACCTGTGTCAGAGCTGGTGTGCAGAGTCCCATAGGACTGACGGCCGGCCGGGACAGTCACACTGGGGGCGGGTCTATGGCGTCGCCTCCCTCCCTCCCTCCCTCCCCCCCTCCGCTGGGGGCCTTTTCCTGTGTTGGGGACTTGCCCGCCAATGAGGGCCAGGCCCATCACGTGGGTCTGACAGCTGGGGAGGGGGTGGCCCTGAGCAATGTGGTCCAGAGACAACCAGCACCAGGAGCTGCCGGGCTGAGACCCCCCAGGGCTGCTGTCCACACCTGGGGCTACCAGGACTGGCTCCACCATGTTCTCTAGGAAGAAACGAGAACTTATGAAAACCCCCTCTATTTCCAAAAAGAACCGCGCGGGGAGCCCCAACCCGCAGCCTTCCTCAGGGGTGAGTGGAGCACAGAGCGGGCGGGGACCCAGGATGACACCCACAGCCTGTGGCCACTGCTGGGCACAGGGCGCGGCTACGGCACCATGCTGGGCCCATGGTGGGGAGCCCGCACCAGCTACAGCCCCCAACAGGCAGGATGGCAGGCGGCGGCACAGAGAGGCCTGAACCCGGGAACCCGCTTTACGGTAGGGGCGGCCTTGGGTGGCCACCAAGTCACCCATCTTTACCAGGAACGACCACCCGTCCCTGTCATGTGCCGAGGACTAATGGGGGTTCTGGTCAGTGGGTAGAGCCGCAGTGACAGGTTCGAGATTCTGTAAGATGGGGTCCGGGAAACCCAAGGTTCTGGAAGCCAATGGGAAGATGGGTGTGGTGGGGTGCTAGTGTGCAGGGCAGACTTGGGGGTCTCTGAGTTTCCTCAGGACCTTGAGGTGCCTGCTGAGTTTCTGGGTGTTTGTGAACTTTAGGGGCATCTCTACCAGGTCTGGGGGAGTGCTGGGGCCCAGGAGCCTGATGCTCTCAGGTCTCAGGAGTTACCCATTTTCTGGAAAGCGGACACCCATGGAGGAGTCTGGGGGTGGCTAGAAGGCAGGAGACCCACGAGGGCCCTCCCCACCCCCACCAGGAAGTGGGGTGCCCCCTCCCTCCTGTGCCTCACAGGCCCCGCCCCAGGCTGTGGTTTGGGTAAGGACGGTTGTTTGTGAAAGCTGAAGAGAGGAGGATGTTGGGTAACAGGTGGGGGGGGGCCTTCAAAATCTCTGCCCTCTGCCCCCATGAGTAAGTTCTGGGGAAACTGAGGCAGCGTTTAGGGTGAAGGACCCCCCTTGATTCTTCTCCCCTCTACCCTCCCAGGAACTGCCCAGGAAGGAATGCACAGAGGCTCCAGGCCCGGAGCCACCAGCCACGTCCCTGTCCACGGGCACCAAGGCCACAGGCACACTCAAAAGACCCACCAGCCTGAGCCGCCATGCCAGTGCCGCCGGCTTCCCGCTCTCAGGGGCTGCCACCTGGACCCTGGGCAGGGGTTACCGAAGCCCACTGTCCGCTGCCAGCCCTGCAGAGCTCCCCGGTGAGGGACCCTTCCCTGAGGGCGTAGAAGACATCTCAACCCTGTTGGCTGACGTGGCCCGCTTTGCTGAGGGCTTGGAGAAACTCAAGGAGTTTGTGCTGCGAGATGGTGAGAGTCCCTGACTGGGGAGAGGCACGCCTTTCATCCCGGCACTTAGGCAGGGGGATCTCTATGAGTTCCAGGGCAGCATGGTCTACCCTTGAGTTCCAGGCCAGCCAGAATTACAGTGAGACCCTGCTTCAAAAAGAAAAGAAAAAGGGGAAGGGAGGGACTCGAGGAGGCTTCAAATAGGACGCAAAGACGTGCGTGTACCAGCTAGGGTTCCGAGGGATGTGTAGGAGTTGGATGACATTCCCTGACCTACAGGACTGTCCTAGGCATTTGCTCAGAAACCTAGAAATGGAGATTGTATCTAAGGAGCGTTGTGTGGGGACCGATGGCTGCAGGAGCTGAAGGACCCTGGGTGCAGTGCTGTGGGTACCGGGTACACGGAGGTGTTAAGGCAGAGGACGACTCACGGGGAGGCGCCGGGAGGGAGTGGCCTGAGGCATATCGGTTCCGTTTTCTCCTGCACGCGGTTGCTGACGGCTCCGTTTCCTCCAGAGTTATTTTCTCCTCCTTCCTGTTTGTCTCTGGCAGCCCAGAGAGGTGGGTCGGGCACCAGCCCCCGCCCCACGGGCTGCTCCCCGGAAACCACATGTAAGCGCTCTGCCCAGCGCTGAACCCCACTCCCCCTCAGGCTCCCCACCCCACAGACGCAGGGAGACCGAGGCCTGGGCCCGCCGCACCCAGGGGCCTTTGCAGGCCGGCTCCCAGGAGAGGATGGGAGCCCCCGGGGTTATCTGCTCTCCGGGGCGGAGGCTGAGTCTGCTTTTCTGGGGAAGCCCTAATCTCCCGGCCTTTCCGTACCCAAGCATCCTTGGATGCTGGCCTGGGCGCGCGGGATCGCCGGGTGCACCAGCCTGGGGGGCTGGGTTTCTCTAAGAAGGACTGGAAGGCAGTCCCCGGACAGTCAAGGTGCATTTGAGACAGCAGCTGGGGGGTGGACACAGGCCCCCGCAAGGTCCTTTCTCTGGAGCCATCTCCTGCCCTGGACTTTTCCAACTCGGAGCTCAGTTTCCCTGCACACCCCACACTCATTCCCAGTCAAATTCCTGCTCTGTGGTTAGAGCACAGCCCTGGTGTGAGCCTATGGAGGTAAAGGAGGTGGGGTTGTTCTCAGAGAGAGGCGGGGCCTGAGGACCGGCCTGAGCCGGTTTGGCTGCTGGCCATCGCTCTAAGGACCCCCAGACGCTCAGGTTTCCGGGCCACACGCTAGCGTCCGCCCCGCCCTGCATCCCTGAGCCATGTGTGTCTGTGGGACGCTGCACCCAGCGCTGGACCACGGCCCCCAGCGCTGCCAGACGGGGCCCCCAGGTGAGAGGACCGTGCCAAGGCGTGGGTCCCCCACCCAGCGCCAGGACCGCGCACACGTGCGTGCTCAGGGCCTTCGCACAGCCCCCAGGGGTGCCCAGGGACTCTGCACTCCTCTGGGCTGCATCTCGGGTATTATCTTCCTTCGAAGAAGGCCCGTGCGTGGAGCTGCAGGGGCCCTGGCGACCCTAAGAGGTGCGTGCCTGCCTGCAATGCCCCGGGAGGGGGCGCGGCTTCCCAGCCAGCGTCCTGGGATTCCTGGAGCCAAGTCCGCCTCCCGGACGCGGGCTCAGACTCCGGCCACAAAAATGTGGAGGGAATCGCCCCCGGGGTGGCATTCCGCGGGACCCGGGTGCCTGCAGAGGGCCAGGGAGCGTTCTCGGATTGCGTCTGGAGGGTCTCCGGACCTCAGTGTCCTGTCATCTTGCCCTCACTGTGAGGCGGAAAAAATGAACAGGCAAACACTCCACCCTCCGATTTTGGACATTTGGGGATGGAGGCTAAAGGGCTGTGGTGTGACGGGCCTGTCATCGCAGCCTCCCTCCCGGAGGCAGAGGAGTCTGAGGCCCGCGGGTCTGGGCTGCACAGGAAGACATTGTTAATGTCTTGTTCATCAGATAGGACGACATCCTCTCGGCTCCCTGCTGCTCAAAGGTGGACTGCCAGGCAGGGTCCTTCCAGGGCTGTTGAACAGGGAAAGCTGTGTCCATTTGCAAAGGGCTTTTGCTCTTTGTTTGTTTTTGTTGTTGTTGTTGGTTTTCTGAGACCGATTTTCTCTATGTAGCCCTGGCTGTCCTGGATCTCGCTCTGTAGCCCAGGCTGGCCTCGAACTCAGATCCGCCTGCCTCTGTCTCCCGAGCGCTGGGATTAAAGGCGTGTGTCACTGCCGCTCGGCCTGGCTTTCATTCTTTGTGCCTCGCTCGCCGCCATCCACATCTGCAGAAAGAACGGGGAGGTGACGTCCTCTCCCCGCTGGTATAACGCCAGGAGGGAGTGGAATTAACAGAGTTGCTTGAGGGAAACCGTCTCTCCCTTCACCTCTGCCTCAGTTTCCCCTCTCACCTCTGGGAAGCTGGGAAGCCTGGAAGCAGTCCCTTCCTTCTCACCCGCTCACTCTGCCCCGCAGACCTCCTTGAGGCCCGGCGGCCGCTGGCCCATGAGTGTCTGGGTGAAGCCCTGCGTGTGATGCGCCAGGTCATCTCCAAATACCCGCTCCTGAACACCGTGGAGACGCTCACAGCTGCCGGCACGCTCATTGCCAAGGTCAAAGGTCAGCCAGGGAGGTGCACTCTGGGAGGGCTTCCCCGAAGAGGGGGCTGTCTGTAGTGGGGTTCTGAAGGACACGTAGGAATTTGACACACACACTCCCACCTCCTCTCTGCCCCTCAGCCTTTCATTATGAGAGTAACAATGAATCAGATAAGAGGGACTTTGAGAAGGCTCTGGAGACCATTGCTGTATCCTTCAGCTGCACGTGAGCTCCGGGGCCTGTGGGGGCAGAGTGGGGTCGGGGAGTATGGCTCGTGGACCTCTGGAATGACCCCCCCCTCGCCCCCGCCCTGCAGTGTCTCTGAGTTCCTTTTGGGTGAAGTGGATAGCAGTACCCTTCTGGCCGTGCCCCCCGGCGACCCCAGCCAGGTGAGCAGCGGGCAGCCCACATCTGTCTGGGTCACCGTGTCTGTGGGAGGGAATGGCCATCTCCACAGGGTAGGCCCCTGGCCCCGGCTGTACCACCCGAGAGTTCGGGAAAAAACAAGCCTTCTTGGCTTTACCGCGTGGGCCGTGGGAGCCATAGAGGGTGTTAGAGCGAACGGGGCAGAGGTATGTCCTGTTACGGGGCGTTCTTCCTCTTACAGTCCATGGAGAACCTTTACGGACCCAGCAGCGAGGGGCCCCCGCCCAGTGTGGAGGAATGTGAGGAGGGTGAGTGCCTCTGGGTGTGGGCCTGGGAGGCGGCAGGAGCCGAGGAGAGGGGAGGTGACCGTCAGGACTGAGCACTGGCCCCCACAGGCTGC
Organism: Peromyscus eremicus; assembly: GCF_949786415.1. Lineage (NCBI taxonomy): Eukaryota > Metazoa > Chordata > Mammalia > Rodentia > Cricetidae > Peromyscus > Peromyscus eremicus. The sequence continues at coordinate 11,395,655 of NW_026734286.1, read as the reverse complement.
CTGCCCCCTGAGGAGGTGGACATGCTTCTCCAGCGCTGCGAGGGGGGCGTGGACGCTGCCCTGCAGTACGCCAAAGACATGGCCAAGTACATGAAGGACCTCATCAGCTACCTGGACAAGCGGACCACTCTGGGTGAGGGGCGAGGAGACCCCAGGACGGGGTGTGGGGAGGGAGGCCATTGCTGAAGCCTCACTCTGCATCCTCCCACCCCTCACACCCCCCCCTCCCCGTAGAGATGGAATTCGCCAAAGGTCTACAGAAGGTTGTTCACAGCTGCAGACAGAGCATCACCCATGAGGTGGGTTGGGCCACACAGGTGGGGAGGGATATCTGCAGGATGCGTAGGAGTTCGTGGGCCTGGCTGCTCCCTCCTGCTCCTTCTAAAGACTTCTGATGGATGGCATGCCTGGCTGGTGCCCAGAGTGGCTGCAGGAAGCGAGGGCTCAGGGTGCTGGGACCGCCTCGGTCCCCATCCTTGTGACCCGCTGTCTTGCCCCACAGCCCCACATGCCCCTCCTGTCCATCTACTCACTGGCCCTGGAACAAGATCTGGAGTTTGGTCACGGCATGGTGCAGGCGGTGGGCACGCTGCAGACCCAGACCTTCATGCAGGTGAGCTGTGCCCGAGGTGAGGTAGCCTGTGCGGGGATGTCGCCCGCCGGCTCAGCACTCACGGTTCCTGTCTCGCTTAGCCCCTGACCCTGCGACGGTTGGAGCATGAGAAGCGCAGGAAGGAGATCAAAGAATCCTGGCACCGGGCGCAGAGGAAGCTGGTAGGGGCGGGCCTGCGACCAGCACACCCCGCTACAGTGCACGTTCCCTGTGCTTGCAAGGAACTGTCGCTGCTCAGAGTCCCACAGCTCAGCAGGGGGCCCCAAGAGTCCTGTGCGCTCTTGTCAGCTGTTCAGAAATGGGGAGAGAAACTGAGGCACAATCTCAGCCCCAGTGCACACTCCATGTTCGTGCACACTGGTTGCATTTTTCTTTGGGGCCATTTAAAGGCACGGGGTGGTCTGGGGTAGATGGCTCGGCGGGGAAAGTACCTGTCAGGAGAACGTGGGGACCCCATGTGGCCGGTACCCACATCAAAGCCAGGCATGGCCATGCACATCCCTAACCCCAGCACGGGGGATGGGTGGATCCGGGGGCTCTCTAGCTGGACAGCCCAACTGAATCCGGGTTCAGTGAGAGGCCTCGCCTCAAAATACAAGGTGGGGGACAGGCATGGCGGCACACACTCTTAATCCAAGCACTTGGGAGGCAGAGGCAGGTGGATTTCTGTGAGTCCTGGTTCAGCCAGGGCTGCACTATGTGACCCCGTCTCAAAAACGAAAGAAAATGACACGGTGGAGAGGAAGGGTCCCACCGCGGGACCTCTGGCTTCCGTAGGCATGTGAGCACAGACACACAGAGCTGGCCTCTGGCTTCCGTAGGCATGTGAACACAGACACACAGAGCTGGCCTCTGGCTTCCGTAGGCATGTGAGCACAGACACACAGAGCTGGCCTCTGGCTTCCGTAGGCATGTGAACACAGACACACAGAGCTGGCCTCTGGCTTCCGTAGGCATGTGAGCACAGACACACAGAGCTGGCCTCTGGCTTCCGTAGGCATGTGAGCACAGACACACAGAGCTGGCCTCTGGGCTCCTCCATCACTGGAGTCGGGGGTGTGCATCCTCTGTCCGCCCCCAGTGACAACCCCCCTTCTCAGTTTCTGTGAATCCTCTCTGTTCATACCCTCTGTTCAAAATGGATCAGTCAGGGCTCGTTACTGACTTCCCAGAGCTCTACACATATCTCAGAACACAAACTGCAGTACTGCTGGGAGTCCATTATCATTTGATAGTTCCATTTTAGTAATTTGACTTTCTTTTTTTGCTTTTTTGAGACAGTTTCTCTCTGTGTAGCCCTGGCTGTCCTGGGACTCACTCTGTAGACCAGGCTGGACTCGAACTCACAGAGATCCTCCTGCCTCTGCCTCCCGAGTGCTGTGATTAAAGGTGTGCGCCACCACCACCACCGCCACTACCAGCGGGCTAGGTCCCTCACCCTGGTGACAAAGGCCTTTACCTGCTCAGCCAGTGGTTCTCAGCCTTCCTAATACAGCAGTTGCTTATGCTGTGGTGACCCACAACCAGAAAGTATTTCTGTTGCTACCTCATCACTGTAATTCTGCTGCTGTTATGAATCCTAATGTCAATATCTGACATCAACCCCTGGAAAGGGCCATGCGGCCCTTGAAGAGGTCGCGGCCCACAGGTTGAGAACTCTGAATGAAGCTGTCTCCTGAGCCCCTTGCTTTGCTATGAGGTTTTTCTTTTGTTTGGTTGTTCGAGACAGAGTTTCTCTGTGTAGCCCCGGCTGTCCTGGAACTCACTCTAGATCAGGTTAGCCTCAGACTCACAGAGATCCTCCTGCCTCTGCCTCCAGAGAGCTGGGATTAAAGGTGCACCCCACCACACCCAGTCTGAGGTCTCCCTCTGGGACGCTGGAGTCCCTGGAGCCCCTGGCCTTCGTGTTTAGGTTTCTGTCTTTCAGGCTGTGGGGTGTGGGCTCCCCTCAACCCAGACATGTTAGTTTGTGACTCAGTGCTTCCGGCCAGCGCAGGGTGCTAGGCTTCCTGCCTGGGCGGCTCTGTGTTTTCATCTGTAAGAAAGGAAGTGAAACCTTCTCAGACATGGCATGGGGAGCAGGGAGATGACTCAGTTTGTGTTTCTGTTCAGCTCTGAGTCGTGCCTCGGTTTCTCTGTGCGACCCCACTGCACATGCTCCCAAGGCCCCTGCTGGCTGGGTGGGAGTGTGGGGCTCCTGCTGGCTGGGTGGGAGTGTGGGGCCCCTGCTGGCGAGGAGGGACGGAAGGAGGCCCAGGCTGCAGCCTCTCTCTTCTCTTGCAGCAAGAGGCAGAGGCCAACCTGCGCAAGGCCAAGCAGGGCTACAAACAGCGCTGTGAAGACCACGACAAGGCCCGGCTGCAGGTGGCCAAAGCCGAGGAGGAGCAACAGGGCACGGGGCCCGGGGCGGGCACAGCAGCCTCCAAGGCCCTGGACAAGAGGCGGCGGCTGGAGGAGGAGGCCAAAAACAAGGTGCATGAGCGGGAGGGAACTCCAGGGGCCGTGCGCAGCCGCCACCTCCAGGCCCGTCCTTCCCAGCACCTGTGCCAGCTCCGCTTAGTACTTCTTCATTAGTTTAACTGTGCTGAGAAGGGGCCTCTGGGTCGGCCCACCCTGGCCACGCCCCCAGATCCTCACTGGGGGATTCTGGGCGGGGCTCCACCCTGACCACGCCCCTCACTGGGGGTTCTAGGCGGGGCTCCACCCCGACCACGCCCCTCACTGGGGATTCTAGGCGGGGCTCCACCCTGACCACGCCCCCAGCCCCTCACTGGGGGTTCTAGGAGGGGCTCCACCCTGACCACGCCCCTCACTGGGGGTTCTAGGAGGGGCTCCACCCTGATCACGCCCCTCACTGGGGATTCTAGGCGGGCTCCACCCTGACCACGCCCCTCTCTGGGGGTTCTAGGCGGGGCTCCACCCTGACCACGCCCCTCTCCGGGGGTTCTAGGCGGGCTCCACCCTGACCACGCCCCTCACTGGGGGTTCTAGGCGGGGCTCCACCCGTGGGCTACGACCTTGGTCCTCTTAGTTTGTCCAGAGATAGCCTAAGTTTCCCAGGCTGTCCCTCGGCCTCCTCCTCACTGTGGTGACCGTTCTGCCCACTGTGCGGGCCTCCCCCCGAGTGTCTGTGTCAAAACCCTCACTGACCCCCGCCCCCAGGCCGAGGAGGCAATGGCCACTTACCGCACGTGCGTGGCGGACGCGAAGACGCAGAAGCAGGAGCTGGAGGACACGAAGGTGACGGCGCTGCGGCAGATCCAGGAGGTCATCCGGCAGAGTGATCAGACCATAAAGTCGGTGTGTGACGGGCGCTGGGTGGGAGGAGGTGATTCTAGCGGGGTGGAGCAGGTTGGGGCGCGGCCCGGCAAGAGCCTTTGCCGCCGCAGGGGTCATAGCTAGGCCATGCCTAGACTGTTCCAAGCAGGATAGTACGGCAGGGTCCCAGTAAGGTCGTAAGTGTCCCGGGCCTGAAGGCCTAGCGAGGGGCGGGACTTGGAGGGGTGGGCGGGGCTTTGGGCAGCGTGCAGGGGTCGGCCTGTTAGCCCGTTAGGGGTCGGAGGGTGTGGTTTAGTGGACGGGGCGGTCCACGGGTAAAGCACCCTCGGGAGGGTCGTGGTCTGGTGTGGGCTTTGTGAGGGGCCGGGCGTGAACCCGGGACAGGAGCAGGGTCCGCTAGGTAATGCAGTGCAGTGCTGTTGGGACAGGGTCCTGGGCGGTGGGAGGGGCTTGTTGGTGTGGGGCGTGGCCCCGCCTCTGACTGGCACGCCCCCCGCAGGCCACCATCTCCTATTACCAGCTGATGCACATGCAGACAGCGCCGCTGCCTGTGCACTTCCAGATGCTCTGCGAGAGCAGCAAGCTGTACGACCCGGGCCAACAGTATGCGTCGCACGTGCGTCAGCTGCAGCGCGGCGAGGAGCCCGACGTGCGTTACGACTTCGAGCCTCACGTCTCCGCCAACGCCTGGTACCTCACGTCTGCACAGCGCTGGGTGCAGCCGCACACACTTGCAGCGGGTGTGGGTGGGCAGCGGGGGGCGGGGTCCCCTTACACCTGTCTGCCGCCAGGTCCCCAGTCATGCGTACGCGGAAAGGCAGCTTCAACCCTGGGGACGCCGCAGGACCTGAAGCTGCTGGCAGCCCCCCTGAGGAAGGCGGCACCCCCGAGGGCGCTCCCGGCAAGGACCACAGGGGTGAGTGTGCGCGGGTGCACAGGGCGGGCGCTGCACTCCGACGCCCCTGCTTCCCGCTGTGGAGACACTCTTGGCTCACGCCTCTCTCTCGTCCTGCAGGTGGACGTGGTCACCAGGTACACAAGTCCTGGCCCATCTCCATCTCGGACACCGAAGTTGGCCTGGACCCCAGCTCAGGTGAAGGAGCACCTGGGAGCATGTCACGCAGGGGAGTCCCTGGCCTGGCCGGCCTGGCTCCGGTGCCTAACGCCCTGTTTCCCATGTAGGGGACTTCAAGAAGTTCGATCGAACGTCGTCCAGCGGGACCATGTCATCCAGTGAGGAGCTGGTAGATCAGGAAGCCGGCCTGGTGGCCTCAGCCTTTGACTCGGGTGAGCGGCTCCCGAAGGGACCAGACCAGTGGGTGGCGTGTGAACAGGATCTGTCCAGCTGGCCTCTTCCTGCGTCAGTGACGCTGGCTTGTTATCCTGTCCACAGCCGACCTCAATGGCATGGACCCCGAGTTACCTGTGGCCATGCCCAGCGGACCCTTCCGCCACGTGGGACTGTCCAAGGCGGCTCGCACACACCGACTTCGGAAGCTACGCACGCCGGCCAAGTGCAGAGAATGTAACAGCTACGTGTACTTCCAGGGCGCTGAGTGCGAGGAGGTGTGTGCAGACCCAGGGCCCCGCGCCTGGCTGTCAAAAGGATGGTTAGCGTGGGGAGGGCAGGGGGCTGACCCGGCGTTGGGAGAGCTCTGGCCTCCATCCCCAGTACCACAGAGGAGGCATGGTGGTTCACGCCTGTCATCCCGCTCTTGGGAGGCGGAGGCAGTAAGATGAGTTCAGGGTCATCCTTGGCTACATAACAAGTCTGAAGCCAGCCTGGGCTAGATGGGACCCTGTCTCAGAAAGATCAGAATGCCGGGCGGTGGCGGCGCACACCTTTAATCCCAGCGCTCGGGAGGCAGAGGCAGGAGGATCTCTGTGAGTTCGAGGACAGCCAAGGACAGCTAAGGCTACCCAGAGAAATCCTGTCCAGTGCAAAGGCCCTAGGATTATGTCGGTGGGGTCTGGTCCTCACGTGGGCACCTGGAGGATTATGTCGGTGGGGTCTGGTCCTCACGTGGGCACCTGGAGGATTATGTCGGTGGGGTCTGGTCCTCACGTGGGCGTCTGGAGGATTATGTCGGTGGGGTCTGGTCCTCACGTGGGCATCTGGAGGATTATGTCGGTGGGGTCTGGTCCTCACGTGGGCGTCTGGAGGATTATGTCGGTGGGGTCTGGTCCTCACGTGGGCGTCTGGAGGATTATGTCGGTGGGGTCTGGTCCTCACGTGGGCGTCTGGAGGATTATGTCGGTGGGGTCTGGTCCTCACGTGGGCACCTGGAGGATTATGTCGGTGGGGTCTGGTCCTCACGTGGGCGTCTGGGGGATTATGTCGGTGGGGTCTGGTCCTCACGTGGACACCTGGAGGATTATGTCGGTGGGGTCTGGTCCTCACGTGGACACCTGGAGGATTATGTCGGTGGGGTCTGGCTCACGTGGGCGTCTGGAAGAGTCACGTTCGGCTCTCCTCCAGTGCTGCCTGGCTTGCCACAAGAAGTGCCTGGAGACTCTGGCCATCCAGTGTGGCCACAAGAAGCTCCAGGGCCGCCTGCAGCTGTTCGGACAGGACTTCACCCACGCAGCCCGCGGCACCCCGGACGGCGTGCCCTTCATTATCAAAAAGTGCGTCTGCGAGATTGAGCGGCGGGCGCTGCACACCAAGGTGAGGCCTGGGACAGGAGGGGTCCGTGGGGACCCAGGAGGGCGGGTGCAAGGGCAGACGTGAGGGTGACTGCCGGCTCCCCAGGGGATCTACCGGGTCAACGGCGTGAAGACGCGCGTGGAGAAGCTGTGCCAGGCCTTTGAGAACGGCAAAGAGCTGGTGGAGTTGTCGCAGGCCTCGCCCCACGACATCAGCAACGTCCTAAAGCTGTACCTGCGGCAGGTGAGGAAAAGGACAGGCCACCGGGATGTGCGGCCTGTGGAGGGGCGTGGCCAGGGCGGGGCGGGGGCGGGGCCTCGACGCGGGGGGTAGTGGGGGCTGCGGGGGTGGATGAGCAGCGGGGGATGGGCCCCTAGGGTGAGTTTGGGTGGGGGGTGGGGGTGTCTGGGGAGGGGTGGGGGTGGTATTGCAGGTGAGAGGGTCACAGTCTATGCTAATAGGCGTGGCAAGAGCTGGGTGGGCGTGGCTATAGGAGGCAAACATCTGGGGGTGGGGCTAAAACCGGGTGGGCGTGGCTACGTGCCTTAACGGGCCACTGGGGGTAGCCCATAGAGAAGGTCTGAGGATGGGGTGGGCTGACACGCGGAGGGTAGGCCCCTGGCATAGTGGGCGTGGTCTGAGCAGGTGGGCGTGGCTAGAGGTGGTGGGCGTGGATGGCGGGTACCGGGATGGGGCGGAGTTAGGCAGTGTAGTGGGAGGGATCTTGACGTGGTGGGCGTGGATGGCAGGTACCGGGATGGGGCGGGGCTATGCAATGTAGTGGGAGGGATCTTGACGTGGTGGGCGTGGATGGCAGGTACCGGGATGGGGCGGGGCTATGCAGTGTAGTGGGAGGGATTTTGACCTGGTGGGCGTGGCCCGGGCCGATGGACTCGGCCTTGGCAGGTCTGAGGCCGGACTGCCGCAAACCCTCGGGGCTGTGGCTGTGCGCCCCGCATTCTGCGACCCGGCCAGGCCTGTGACCTCTGTCTGGTGTGTCCTGCAGCTGCCGGAGCCCCTCATCTCTTTTCGCTTTTACCATGAGCTGGTGGGGCTCGCCAAGGACAGCATCAAGGCCGAGGCCGAGGCCAAGGCGGCGAGCCGGGGCCGGCAGGACGGGTCCGAGAGTGAGGCTGCCACCGTGGCCATGGTGGGCCGCCTGCGTGAGCTCATGCGGGACCTGCCCGCGGAAAACCGGGCCACGCTGTTGTACCTGCTGAGGCACCTGCGAAGGTGAGCGTCCCTGGTGGGGGGCAGCGCTGTGTGGGAGCCCTGCAGCCCCGCACTCACGCACATCCCTCCCCGGCTGCTCCCACCCCAGGATCGTGGAAGTGGAGCAGGACAATAAGATGACCCCTGGGAACCTGGGCATCGTCTTCGGACCCACGCTGCTGCGGCCGCGCCCCACCGCAGCCACCGTGTCCCTCTCCTCCCTGGTAGACTACCCGCACCAGGCCCGTGTCATTGAGACTCTGATCGTCCACTATGGCCTGATCTTTGAGGAGGAGCCAGAGGAGGCAACTGGCGGCCAGGTAAAGGAGGATTGGTGGTGTGGGAGTGCTCAGGCTCTGGGTAGTAACACACAAAAATGATCGGAGGGTTCCGGGTACAGCTCAACAGTAGAGCGCTGGCCTAGCATACAGGAAGCCCTGGGTTCCATCCCCAGCACCAATAAGCCAGGGTGCTGTGTGGGCCTCTCATCCCAGCACTCAGGTGGAGGACCAGGAGTTCAAGGCCATCCTCAGCTACAGAGGATGAGGCTAGCCCGGGCTACATGAGAACCTTATGTACCTGTATCCAAAAAAACCAAAATCATCTGTAATCCTAGCACTGGGGAGGCAGAGGCAGGAGGATCTCTGTGAGTTCAAGGCCAGCCTGGTCTACAGAGCGAGATCCAAGACAGGCACCAAAACTACACAGAGAAACCCTGTCTCGGTGGGAAAAAAAAAAAAAATTAAAAGTTACCAAGGTGAAGGAAGGGGCTGGAGATGAACAGGTTCAGCAATTAGCACTGGCCGCTCTTGCAGAGGACCTGGGTTCTGTTCTGGGCACTCAGGAGGCGGCTCACGATTGTCTGTAAGTCCAGTTTGGGGGATCTGATGCCCTCTTCTGGCCCCAAAGGAGCACCAACCATGCACACAGACACACAAATACCTACATGTATGCGCAGGCAAAACACCCAGACACATAAAATAAGGATTAAATAAATAAGAAAATTTACAAGGTGGAAATGGGGTTGGGGTATGCCGGAGCCAGCCCACCCCTAACACTTTCTTACAATGCAGGAGGGGGCCTCCACCCACTGTGCCCAGCTGGAGGCCGCTGAGGGCCTTGTCTTCCCCCTGCAGGAGGTGGAGGATGGAGGCCGAGGTGAGTGGCCCTGTCACTGTGGTGATGCTGATGCGCTGTCCGCATAAACTGACTTTTCCTTTACTGTGTTGGTGGCTGCCTACCCCAGGGAGGGAACAGAGGGCAGAGGGCCTGTGAGTGTCTGCAGACCCACCGCAGGGACCCCGGGGAGGGGACAGAGGATGGAGGGCCTGTGAGTGTCTGCAGACCCACCGCAGGGACCCCAGGGAGGGGACACCGCAGGGACCCCAGGGAGGGGACAGAGGACGGAGGGCCTGTGAGTGTCTGCAGACCCACCGCAGGGACCCCGGGGAGGGGACAGAGGGCGGAGGGCCTGTGAGTGTGTGCAGACCCCCCGCAGGGACCCCAGGGAGGGGACAGAGGGCGGAGGGCCTGTGAGTGTCTGCAGACCCACCGCAGGGACCCCGGGGAGGGGACAGAGGGCGGAGGGCCTGTGAGTGTCTGCAGACCCACCGCAGGGACCCCAGGGAGGGGACACCGCAGGGACCCCAGGGAGGGGACAGAGGACGGAGGGCCTGTGAGTGTGTGCAGACCCACCGCAGGGACCCCAGGGAGGGGACAGAGGGCGGAGGGCCTGTGAGTGTCTGCAGACCCACCGCAGGGACCCCGGGGAGGGGACAGAGGGCGGAGGGCCTGTGAGTGTTGGAGTCCGAGGTGGCTGAGCCTTGGTCACAGGACGAGGTTTCTGTCTTTTGTTTTTTGTCTGTCTCTGGTTTTGCCTTCACCTCCCGCAGCCCCTCTCTTCATCCCCTTCTCTCGGTCACAGAATCCCGAGTGGCATCCAATGACTCAGACTCGGAGTTGGAAGAGGCCTCCGACCCCCTGTCGTCCTCCGACGCCAGCGCCCTGCACCGCCTCAGTTTCCTGGAGCAGCCCGAGGCCGAGGCCGAGGAAGGTCCCCAAAGCCGCAGCGGCAGTGAGGAGCGGCTGGAGGGTGAGGATGGAGAGCCGGGCCAACCGCTGTTCGCCTTCAACACCAACCAGTCCAACAACACCGCCCGGGCCCCTCTGCCCACCATGCGGCTGCGAGGGGGCCAGATCACATGTAGCACCAGTGGGGACCGCCCGCCACAGTTCGTCTGAGCTGGGTAGTGATGGTGGGGACTGTCAGCCCACTGCCAACCACTGTGAGGGTCACTAACGGCCCTTGACTTGGGGGGCTTGGCTTCCCACAACACCAAGAAACTTCAGGGAGCTCAGGGGCCCTGGCACTGTGGGGTGTGGCCCGACTCAGCTGGACATTGGTCCCAGATGGAGTTGCCTGACCTCCGTGCGCCTGTGCCGATGCAGCAGCCGGATTCCCATGGTCCCCATCAGCCCGGGGTGCAAGCCACACCCTTCTCTGGATGTGTCTGGATGGGAGCACCATCAGGGTTAGAGGCCTTTCAGGACGCTGTGAGTGAGTGCAGGCCTGGCTTCTGTGTGCGGAGCTGGGGGTGGCTCAGGTGTCAGGATTCCTGCAGAACGCTGCGCATGCGCATGGATAGATGGGCGTGGGGTACACAGCGGACCTCTCCCAAGGTGCAGTGGACAAGTTTTTCACATGCACCCCATTTTGCTTGAAATAAACTTCTTAACTTCCTGAGCTCTCCTGGAACTCACTCTGTAGCCCAGGCTGGCCTTGAACTCACAGGGATCCGCCTGCCTCTGATTCCCGAGTGCTGGGATTAAAGGTGTGTGCCACCGCACCAGGCTGTGCGATTTAGTGTTGTAAGATTTATTTTGAGTTGGGTGTTTTGTTTGCATGTCTGTGTGCCACGTGCGTGCAGTACCCGCAGAGGTGAGGGCCTCAGGGGCCCTGGGTGCTGGGAACCAAACCTGGGTCCTCTGCAAGAGCCCTGGCCTACATTTCAAACCCATCTTCCTTGGTCTGTTTTCTGAGTCACGTTCAAGCAAGGTGGCGGCCCAGGCTGTGGGGACCACCCAGTGACTGGAACTCTGGGGAGGGAGGCATTGAGCCTATCAGTCCTGAACACACTTGAGGGACAGCTTCCTGTCAGAGCTGCCCAGAAGAGTGTGTGGGTGTGTTTTTATTTTACTTTTTTCATTTTGAGACAGATTCTCAGAGGCTGGCCTTGAACTTGCTGTGGATCTGCCCGCCTCTGTCTCCAGAGTGCTGGGACCACAGGCTTTGCCCCTCTGAACCAGGTTTGCGTGGTGCTGGAGATGGAGCCCAGGGTTCCATGCATGCTGGGCCAGTGCTCTAGCCACCGAGCCCCAGCCGCAGGTGCTTGAATTAACTTTTTGTTTTAGTAGTTTAGGCTCACCAGATGGTGTGGCGCACGCCTTTATTCCCAGCACTTGGGAGGCGGAGGCAGGCGGATCTCTGTGAGTTGGAGGCCAGCCTGGGCTACAGTGAGTTCCAGGACTGCCAGGGCTACACAGAGAAGCTGTGTCTTGAAAACTAAAACAAAAACAATGAAACAGTTTAGTCTCTGGAGTTGGCCCAGGGTTCCAGGTCCCTCTGTTAGTTCCTGGCTGTGACCTAGGCTAGGTGTGCCTGTGTCTTCATCTGTTTGGTTGAGACAGTTTCCTCGGTGCAGCCCTGGCTGCCCTGGAACTCGCTCTGTAGCCCAGGCTGGCCTTGAACTCAGAGATCCGCCGGCCCCCACCTCCCCAGTGCTGGGACCAGGTGTGTGTCACCACATCCGGGGTTGGTTTTGTTGCAAGCTACATTTTAAACCCATCTCTGAGGTTCTGGGAAAGGATTCCTGTCCTGCAGAACTTTAGCCTCGGGAGGGGCAGGTGGCACCCATCCCCTCCTGATCCTCACATGATGGTGGCCCTGGGGCTGGATTCATCCCCTGCTCAGGAACTAGGCGTGGTACACACCTGTCATCCCAGCACAGTGGAGGCAGGAGGATCAGTTCACATCTTCCCTGGTGACCCAGTGACACTGGGGAGCAGAGGCCAGCTTGTCATTCCAGTCATGGGAGTCCACAGAATTCTCTGCCACCCTGATACCAACAAGAGGGGAAGGGGCCTTCCTTCCTGGTTGGGGCGGGGGGGGGGGGGGGGCGCTTCCTGGTGAGGGGTCAGCCAGATGCCTGCAGCAAGCCACAGGCACAGATAAAATGCCTGAGCCTGAGGGCAGGGTGACTGGAGATGGTCACGTCAGCACTTCAGGGGTGGCCCTCTTTTTGGTAAACAAGATGTCTTGGCCCTTGGCCAGGACCCAGACATCAAGGGAGTCTGGACTCGGTTCTTCTTCAAGAGAGCAACTAACACAGGCTGGCGGTGAGTGAACGTACTTGTTGACCTCGACGTACGTAAGACGGTTTCGTTCTTTTGAAGTCATTTTTTTGTTTTTAGGCAGGGTATGTAGTCACTATGTAGTCCTGGCTGGCCTGGAACTCAGCGAGCCCTCCCCAGTGCTGGGATTAGAGCTGGCTCATGCACCCCCATACTCAGAAGCAGCCCGCCCACTTCAGTCAGTCAAACAATACAGATCACCAAAAGGCCACCGTGGTGGGACGGCTCGGAATGTTGATTGTGCAGCGCTAGGTGTGAAACTCACAGCTTCCCAATGCTGGATGGCTGCATACCGCCAAGCCACATCCCCACCCACCAACCCACTGAATGACACAATGGGGTGCGTGTGCCTTAACTGTGTGACTTCACGGAGGTGACCAGAGAGCTGTGAGGGCCTTCAATGTCACCGTCTTCTAGCTTTTGTTGCACGGCTGTGTGGTCCCCACAATCCATCTCCAACTCCTATCTGCCCACACTGAAGCTGCCCCATGGAGACACTAACTCCACCCCATCCCTGTCTGTGTGCCTACCTTCCCGACTCAAGTCTACAGGGGAGTGAGATTCCCACTCCCTTCCAGGTCGGGTAGGTTTTGGCAGGATGACTTTGGAAGCAAAGTGTGTCCCTCTAGAGCAGTGCTTCTCAGCCTTCTGGATGCTGCGACCCTTCAATACAGTTCCTCATGTTGTGATGACCCCCACCATAAAATTATTTTCACTGCTACATCGTTACTGTAATCCTGCTGCTGTTATAAATTGTAAATATCTGACATGTGACCCCTGTGAAAGGCATGACCCACAGGCTGAACCACTACGCTGGAGAGGAGGGGAACTCAGAAACCTCAGGCACGAACGGAAAACACCCCACCTTCCGTGTCTAGGGCCCCGCAGGACTGAAGGAGGCACCAGGAGCCAGCTGTCAGCAGCATGTTCCATCTGTCCTGCAGATTGCCCCTGGTCATAGCACACAGGGGCCCAGCTGGACCGAGGCCCTCACTGACACACGGAAATGACCGAGATGTGTGGGAACGGATGGAGGTGGGGCAGGAGAGATGGCCCAGAGGTTAAAAGCACTGGCAGTTCTTCCTGAGGACCCAGGTTCGGTTCCTAGCACCCACATGGTGATCCCCAACCATCTGTAACTCCAATTCTGGGGATAGGAGCCTCTGGTCTCTCCAGGCATCTGCATTCACGGTGGCACACACCTCTGGGAGGCAGAGGTAGGTGGATCTGAGTTCCAAGCCAGCCTGGTCTACATAGTGAGAAAGTGCCTTGGATATCACCTCCAGAACATACGGAAGCCAGATGCAGAGTCTAATCCCAGCCTCCTAAGGGCAAGATAGGCAGTGAAGACCGGAAGACACCCAGGAAGCCCTGACCTCCACACACAGGTATGTCCTTGCTAGCTCGGGTGTACACACACACACACACACACACACACACACCGGCAGGAAGTCAAGGTGAACCAAGTATTCCTAGCCCTCTTGTGGGGGTACACACCGTCACCCCAGCACACAGGCTAGCCCTCTTGTGGGGGTGCAAACGGTCACCCCAGCACACAGGCTACCCTCTTGTGGGGGTGCACACGGTCACCCCAGCACACAGGAGGAGGAAGTACTTCAGTCTCAGGGCAGCCTGAGCTGCACACACAAGGAGACCTCCATTAACCAGACATTCTGCTCTAGGTGTACGGCACACACAGCAGCTAACAGCCCCGTGTCCACAGGGGAGGCAGGTGTACAGCGTGGTCTATAAACTGGAGTGAGGCTCCAACACTAGCCACAGTGTGGCGGAACCCCAAGGACATCCTGCGTCACGAGACTCAGACACAAAGGCCACGGCATGGACAATGGTAGGAAACGCAAAGAACAGAATTCAGGGACAGGAAGGACCCTGGAGCTGGACTGATGGCCTACAGCGCTAACGTTCTGGGTGATGGAGGTCCTGGAAATGAGACGACGGCTGTGTAAGACGGGACGGGGTTGGGCACAGCTGCCTGCACTGCCGGAGGAGACTGAGGCAGAGGGAGCCGCCGGCGGCCAGGGGCTGTACGGACCAATGGCTGAGGCAGGAGGCTCTTCCAGGCCAGCCCGAGCTGAGGAATGGATTGTCACCCCAGCACTGAGGGGGGCAGGACAGCATGGACGTCAGGTTCACCACTACTTAGTGAGCTGGAGCCCCGACTGCACGATGTCGAGAAAGGAAGGGCTGGGCATGGCCCAGGGCACGGCGCTTGCCTGGGGCCTTCTTCCACGATCAGTCCGCTCAGGCAGCAGACAGGATGCTCACCATTCACACGAGTGACTGGGGGCCACAGGGGATACACGGCATCCACCCCAAGCAAGGGCCCTCCAGGACCCATCTTGTACAACCTAGCCCAAATTGACCGCTTTTCCAAAATAATTTATCTCCTCAAAATATCTTTAATTCTCAAAACAGAGTCCTACGAGAATGGAGAACTCTAAGCAGGATGGGGACCCCAGAGCGACAAAGGACTTGGGGTGTGGCAAGTGCTCTTGGGGTACACAGGGAGGCCGCCTGGTGGCAGTGCTGGCCTTGTCCAGGGCCACATCCCCCGAGACACTGGCAGGGGGGTGGGGGTGGGGGACCTTTTGGTCAAAAGGCTAACAGGTTATGGCCCATGCCTTGAGCCCATGGGAGCAGCAGACAAGGGTCAACTGTTCATCAGGGTGCCAGGCAGGAGGAGGGTGCTGGGGAGCTGGGACGGCAGATCAGCTGGCTCCCGGGGGTTCCAGAGCATGACCCATGCTGTGTGGGGCTTCCTGTTTATTGTTTTTCAGACAAGGATCTCATACCAGAACACTGGCGCTGGACCAGTTCTTGCTAAAGAGTCCACAAACTTGCCTTGAAGTTGCAGCAATCCTCCTGCCTCAGTCTCCAGAGTGCTAGGATTTAACAGTACAGTTTGTTTGATTTTTGAAATAAGATCTCAGGATGTAGCCCAGGCTGTCCTGGAACTCACGAGATCCTCCTGCCTCTGCCTCCTGGGTGCTGGGATTAAAGGCAGGCCTCCCATTGATTTTAATTTTTGTGGGTACACGTGCAGCGGCCATGGTGTGTGTGTGTGGAGGCCAGAGGAGGGCTTGCCGGAGTCAGTCTCTCCTTCCACCAAGTGGGTCCGCTCGGGCGGCCAGGCTGGGCGGCCCAGGTCTCACCCAACAGCCTCCTTTTCAGAATGGGGCGGTGTCCTGTGTTGGGACACGGCTCATCTGGGGAGGCGGCTCAGCACTCGCTGTGGTGAGGCTCACCTGCACTGCCTACTGGACCAGGCGGTAGGTGATGTAGCGGCCAGCGGTCTCACTGGGTCGGATGATCTTCACGACCTGTGGGAGCAGAGAGGGGTTGGCAGGGCTTCAGGCACCGCAGCTAGGGCCCACTGCTTCTGGCCCTGGTGGCCCTGGCCTCAGAAGGAGGGGACAGAGGAACCAGGGTTCTCACCTGTCCTCGCTTGATCCCAAAGTAGCGTGCTACTGGGTCCCCGGCCTGGATCCTGGGCAGCTGGCTCTCCCGAAGCTTGCTGGGATACAGTCAAGGAAGCTCGTGGGGCAGCACTGGATGACGTGTTCAAAGTGGGGCGGGGAGGCGGGGTAAAGGATACTATCGGGCCAGCAGTTCCGTCACCTCCTCCTTGGTCATGACCACATGCTCAGGGACCAGCTGTGGAGACAGAGACCCACCCACAGCCATGTAGCCACCAGGGACCTCAACGGACCCCAACAGGCTGAAGGGTCCTGTCACAGGGGTGGGATGCTCGGGGCCACAGCACCCACCTGGGGAAACGCCCTGGCCCGGCACATGAATGGCAGAGCCCGAGGCTGGGAGGGGCCTCCGGGTCTGGTCCCCCCCCATCGTGCTGCCCAGGCCTCCCCAGGACAGACGCGCACCTCGTGCTCCGTGATGTTGATGAGCAGCTCTTGCTGTAGGAACTGCTCCAGTACATACTTAGGGGCCATGTCCACCAGGGACTGCTTGGCGGAGGGCGTCATGCCCTGCTGTACCACGATCAGCGCCCTCGTGATGTTCTCCTCCTGCATGCGCTGGCAGTACACCTTGATGGTCTTGATGCCCACCTTGGGCTCCTCTGTGGACACAGCACAACCCTCGTACCCAGTGCCGGAGGCCACCACTGCCCTGCTAGTCTCGGGTTTCCCTATTTGTCAGGGAATACCAGAACAACTAGCAGCCATGAACGGGGCTAGGCAGGAAGGAAGCTGCAGGGTACCCTGACGCTGCAGGCCCCTCCTGGAACAGGGTGGAGGTCCTGCTGCTCTGAGGTTTGGGGGACATAGTTTTGTCAGCTTGGGCAGCCTTAAAGAGAAGAGACGGATCCTGTGTCCACATGGGGCTAGCCTCGGCTCCTCAGGCAGACTGGGGTTCACTGGAGCATCACGACCCAGAAGTGCAGGAATGGGCCCACATAACCATACACACATGGTTTGCAAACTGATGGATCTCACAACTCTACATTCCCAATATATTTTCTCTTTTTGAGACAGGGTTTTTCCTCTGCATCAGTGGTTATCAACCTGTGGGTCCCGACCCCTTTGAGACCACAGGAAAACTCAGGTATTTACAGTTATAAAGTAGCAAGGATTACAATTTTATGGTTGGGGGGGTCCCCACAACCTGAGGAACTGTTTTATTAAAGGGTGGCAGGATTAGGAAGGCTGAGAATCACTGCTCTACACAGCCCTGGCTGTCCTAGAACTCACTGTATAGACCAGGCTGGCCTTGACCGCCTACCTCAGCCTCTGCTTCTCCAGTGCGGGGATTACAGGTACGTGCTAGTATGCCCATGCCTGTACCGCTAAAGCTCACACTAAAAACATAGGCCCCAGGGCCCAATCATCAGGATAGTCAAGGAGACAGGCTATTTGGGGAGACCAGAAGGCAGCTGCACAGGGAGACCCTGGGTTCTTCAACAGCACCCCCTCCCACGAGACACCTTCAGAGCTGCCTGGGCTGTAAAAACTACAGAACGCAGCAGACAGGAGCCGGGGGCCTGAGAGCTGGTGCTGAGACTCGAGGGAAAAAGAGTGGACACCAGCTAGACCAGGGAGGGCTCTCAGGGATGCAGGGCAAAGCAGGCTGGCGGTGCCACAGTCCTGCAGCCACAGCTGGGCCACATGGGACCCGCGGACTCACCTGGGAAGAACACAAACATCTGGTCTGTGGGGTCATCATTGTGGGCCACCAGCACGGTGAGGTCTGTGCGCCTCGGTCTCCCTTCGCTAGGTTTGTCCCCAAACTGTGCCTTGAACTCCTCGAGTGTCTGGTCCAGCTCATCTTGGGTCACCAGGTAGCCACGGTCATGGCAAAGCTGCAGACAGAGACCCAGCTGTCCTCAGAGAGGGAGTAAACATTCAGCAGGAGAGCCGGGGACTGCAGAGCTGGGGACTTCTGGGGACTGGAGAGCCAGGGACTGCACAGCCCAGACCTGGCCCGAAGAGCCCGGGCTGGCTGGGGTCAGGACAGGGAGGAACACTGAACTGACCCAGCAGTGCCGCATGCTGTGTGGCTGGGCTGGTCCCCAGGCTCTGGATAGGCCCCAGCTGAGCACCACCCCACACCCAGCCTGACTGGGGCAACCTCTGGGCATCCCCACCCTCATAAGCTCTTCAACACGGGGACCAGACATCATCTTCCTGTTCAGGAAGGGAAGAATAGAGCATCATCCAGGGTCAGGATCAGGGATAAAGGGCAGGCTCGAGAGACCAGGTCCTGGGGCCCACCCATCAAGAAAATCTAAACTATGCAAACCTGCTTCTCCATTGGGGTCTAGTCTGCTCAAACAAGCTACATTTCTTTCTTTCTTTTTTTTTCCTCTGAGACAAGAGATTCTCTGTGAAGCCCTGGCTGTCCTGGAACTCAGGAGATCCACTTGCTTCTGCCTCCCGAGTGCTGGGATTAAAGGCGTGCGCCACCACCGCCCGGCTCAAATCAGCACGTTACCTTTTGTTTATTTTGGTTTCTTGAGACAAGGCCTCTCTACAAAGCCCTGACCGTCCTGGAACTCACTATGAAGATCAGGTTAGCTCCAAACGTACGGAGACCCGCCTGCCTCTGCCTCCCCGGCGCCGGCACTAAAGGCCTCTGCCATCGCGCCGGGCCAAAGCGGTTTTATTTTAAATGCTAACATTTTTCTCTGAGTGTGTCTGGTATACCCAGAGACCAGGGAAGGGCGTCAGACCCGCCGAAACTGGGGTTACAGGTGGTTGAGCTGCCGTGGGTTAAGTGGGAGCGGCTGCCCAGCGTGCAGAGAGCCTGGGTTCACACCCTGAACCAGGCGTGGGCACGTAGCCCCCCGTCTCCACCCGCGGCCCCCGTCTCCACCCGCGGCGTCCGTCTCCACCCGCAGCCCCCGTCTCCACCCGCAGCCCCCCGTCTCCACCCGCGGCGTCCGTCTCCACCCGCAGCCCCCGTCTCCACCCGCGGCCCCCCGTCTCTCCACCCGCAGCCGCCCGGCCGGCCGTCTCCACCCGCAGCCCCCGTCTCCACCCGTCTCCACCCGCGGCCCCCCGTCTCCACCCGCTTCCCTCCGAGCCGGGTCGGCAGGCCGAAGCACGAGGCTAGCCCCCCGGGAGGCTGCGGCAGGAGGACTGGGCCCGGCCGCAGGCCCGCCTGGGCGGAAGGCCGCACTTCGTCCCCACCGCGGCGTCCGCTCCGAGCCTCCCCTCGCGCGACTCGCCTGCATGATCGTCTTGCGGATCTTCCACAGCCGGTACGTCTCCTCCTCGTCGTCCATGCTGCCGCGGCTCAGAAACAACTGCGCATGCGGGCCGGGGCCAGCACTGCGTCTGCGCCGGAGGGCGAAAGGTGAAAAAAAACCCACTCACACTCACTGCGCCTGCGCGGAGCCTCGGAAAGGCCCCCGCAAGGCCCCCCCGCCCAGCTTTGTGCTGTTTTCGGCGAACGCCTGAATAAAGCGACTTCCACCATAGGCTGCGCGGTGGGCAACCCGGCGGCCAGCCGCGCGAGGTCGCGCTCCGGAAGATCTCGCGATACTTGGCCGACCATAGTTTATGAGTTTGCTAGAGGGACCCGGGCGTGTAGACCACACCTTTATTCCCCGGCCGCGGGAGGCGGAGGCGGGCGGATCTCTGTGAGTTCGAGGCCAGCCTGGTCTACAGAGTGAGATCCAGGACAGCCAGGGCTACACCGAGAAACCCTGTCTCGAAAAACCAAACTAAGAAAACAAATGTCAGGAGCAGCCTGGAGGCCACGGTGAGGCTGGCGTGGGTCCGCGACTCCTTGGGACGACGGAGCAGCCTCGCAGGCTTTCAGTGTCTGTGCCTCGGGTTTGCACACGGGACCCTACACAAGAGCCATGTGCCTCAGTTTCCCTCTTCATGCACGTTTTTATTGCTAGTATATATTAGTATAGATTCATTTTGCGTGATAATGGGTTCCTAGCACCCACGCGAGGTGCCCCCAACCATCTGTAACTCCAGCTCCAGAGGGTCCGACGTCTCTGGCCCCTGTGAGTGCCACACTTGGTACCCACGTGCACACACACAAATGTGCATAATTAAAATGCTCAAAGTCTAAAAGGAAAAATTATGGCTGTATGGGGATATACGTAATCAGCAAGAAAGCGTGTGGACGGGGCTAACTCGTGAAAAGATCAACAAGACGGTGAGGAAATGGCCCCCAGTGAGAGGCTTCCCGGGCCCAACCTTCCCACTTGTACAGGTTGACTTCACAGAAATGCTAATGTGTCTTTTTCTCTTTTGGGGGGTGGGTGGGTAGGGTTTCACTACGTCGCCCTGAAATTTGATATATAGACCAGGTTGGTCTCAGAAGCACTGAGAATGGCCTGCCTCTGCCCCTCAGTGCTAGGATTAAAGGTGGGGACCAGCATGACCGGCAAGATCCCTCACTGGAAAACCAGATGCTGGCCATGCCTTCAATCCTGTTCTGCCTGTCCTCAGAGTCCACAGGTCGCCACCAGTTCCTGCCTGGGAAAGACAAGTTTCTACCAAACTGGGGAGGCCCCCACCAAGAGTCCCTGAACCCACCTATGGGCTGCAGAGCTCAGCTCAGCCTGGGACACCCCGGTTATATGAGCCACGAATGCCAATAAGGGAATATGGGCAAGTTTTTGGAAACCAAGAGCGTTACCTAGGGCCGGGAGTGGTGGTGGGTGCATCTGGTCCCATCACTCCGGGGGCAGAGCTCTCTCTGTGAGTTCCGGGCCAGACTCTTGTTGTTGTTTTGAGGTATGAGTGGGGAGCCTTGACATTAGCTTTCAGAAGACACAGCGCTCATTCTGTTTGTTACTGTTTTGTTTTGTTTTTTTGAGACAGGGTTTCTCTGTGCAGCCCTGGCTGTCCCAGAACTCACTCTGTAGACCAGGCTGGCCTCAAACTCAGAGATCTGACCACCTCTGCCTCCCATGTGCTGGGATCAAAGCTGTGCAACTCCACTCCCAGATGCCTCTCATCCTTGGTGGTAATGAACGGTCAGAGCCTGAGTACCTGGGCATCATGGGATATTAGGAACACAGTTGGGGGCACAGCGGGGCTTCCCAGTGGCCGACTGGATGCGTACCACTGAGGGGAGGTCCCAGCTGTGAGAGTCCCTCCTCTCACCCGCCTGCTGTGGTGGGTTTGAAAGGAGCTGGCCCCCAAAGAGAGTGGCACTATTGGGAGGTGTGGCCTTGTTGGAGCAGGTGTGTCCCTGTGGAGGCAGCTTCGAGGTCTCATATTGTTGGGAGGCCCTGCTGGTCAGAGGTTGCAGTCTACCTTAGCCTGGCAGCCCTCTCCAAACCTGAGGGACTCCCTGCCCCCACGAGACTTCCTGCTCCCTATCTGCCCTTATCTGGAGAGTGTGGCTAGGCCTGGAGGACTGACCTCTCAAAGCTGTCCCTAAGCCTGGATGCCTGATGTATCTCTAGCCTGACCCTCAGCATAGTTTCCTGCCAAACGCCTTTCTCCGGCTTCTCACATGGCGGCTAAGATTTGTACTAGGAGCTTCGCTACAGGACCCTGCTGTCACCAGCCTACCCTACGATAGGAGTGCGCCGCTTAATGCAAATCACGGCCTGTCCCCAGGCTTCCCCATCCTATATATTTCCTATACTCCAGTCGAGCTGGTTCACCCGAGTCGTCTCCTGGAGGACTGTCTCCCTCGTATCCACAGCCCTCTGAACCCTGCCCTCCGCTTCAGCTCCCCCACTCCCAGCTCACATCCCTGAGGAAGGACAGCTATAAAAATGCTCAAGACACCCCATTGTCTCAGACCACTTCCTGTTGCCCCGCAAGTCAAGATGTAGGACTCAGCTCCTTCTCCAGCACCATGGCGGCCTGCAAGCTGCCATGTCCCACCATGATGATGGACTAAACCTCTGAACTGTCAGCCACTCCGAATAAAAAGTTTCCTTTGTAAGAGTTGCTGTGGTCATGGTGTCTCTTCACAGCAGTTTACACCCTAACTGAGACACCTCCGTTCCCTGGGATTCTGCCTCGTCTGCCTCCTGGTGTGTCTTCAGCTGGAACTTCCAGCTGAGAAAGCCCCATTCCTCCAAACCCCCCCCCTCTCAGAAAAACCACCAAGAAGTCCAGCTGTGCACTCTTGGCTGGGGCTGCCGGCTGCCCAGCCCTCACCGAAAGCATTGTAATTGGGCACAAAGCCAGCTTGTGGTGGACACGTCATCACCCCAGCGCCTGCAGGGAATTTAAGGCCCCTCTTTAGACTGGCCATCTGATTGTTTTCCTGCCCCTTCTGCCTCCGTCTCTGGGGGCTGGAGGAGTCACCCAGGAGCTGCTTTGCCCAGAATGAACCTGGTCTTTTACTTTTTAATTTGGCTTGAGCTGGCCTGCAGCATTGGCAGAGAAACCTATTATTGGGGTACAGAAACCCTATTCGTGTGGACCCCAGGTCTCCCTAGTTCCTTTCTGGGGCCCTTCTCAGCCTTTCGCCTAGTCCACCTCCATTGGTTTCTGTCACCAGCCAACTGCAGCAGCTTCCCTACCAGGAACGCCACAGCCACCACACTTGCCCCATCCAGAAAGGGCAGTAATAACCGAAGAGGGGAACACCCACCCAACATAGATAAAACCAGATATAACACCAAGACACACCTTGCCGGCGATGGTGGTGCACGCCTTTAATCCCAGCACTCAGGAGGCAGAGGCAGGTGGATCTCTGTGAGTTCGAGGCCAGCCTGGGCTACAGAGTGAGATCCAGGACAGCCAGGACTACACAGAGAAACCCTGTCTCAGAAAAACTAACAATAAGAAACGAAAGCAGTGCTTTTGTGGTTAGAAGCTGCAGACACAGAAACAAAGTGAGTCCATAAATCTTTGTGCCCCCCCCAAATCCCGAGACCCTAGCTGCCAGGGACTCCTGAGTGGTCTGACGGACCACAGCCTGTGTCGGAATAAACCTCTCACCTAAAGATCAATACCCTAAGGGGTCTCTAGGCCCCAGACGAGGTCCCCATGATGTGGTCCTGTTCACAGTCACCACCAGGACTGGTGGAGGTGACCGGATCTGCTTGGCCAGCTCCTGTCTGTGTCAGGCCTTCAGCAAACAGCTACTGAACATGCCCTGGGGAGCCAAGGAGGACCGCAGCCCTTGCAGGATCCGAAGAGGGAAGCGCCAGTGGGTTAAGGGATTGGAGACCTTCACAGAGACACAAGGCTGACTGTGGGTGAGGTGAGTCAAATGACCCGGTCAGCATGAGGCAGCAGAAGCGGTTGCTAAGTTTGTTTATCAAGGTCCTTTCCCCAGGGATGTGACACAGGCCCCCTTGGAGCAAATTATGAGCTGGCCCTGATTCAGGATGAGGACACATGGGGGAATGAGACTTGCTGGAGTGTGTGGCTGCTGCTCCTGGCTGTGTAGACCAGCACAGCAGGACCTGCTTTTCTCTCAACATGGAGTGTGAATTAATCTTCCTGTCTCACATGACAGGGGGATGGATTCTCTCACCCAGTGAGGGCCCTTGGAGCCAATTCCCATGTCCCGAATGTCCCAAGTAACAGAGGAGCAAATGGCAACTTCTCTGCATTGTTCCTGGGACTGATGTTACCGTGGACATGGGAGGTGCACGCTGGTTCAGTTAGATGCGCCCTACACCCCGGCCTTCAGCCTCCTTCTCTGCAGAAGCCAATCCCAGGGCTGAGAGGCCAAGACCTGGATCCTCTGACCTCTCATTGAATCCAGAGAAATTAGCCTAGAAACTGAAGCCCTGCAGGATTTGAACCGGCTATATCTGGGTCAACAATAAACAGGGACCTAGAGTGAGTTAACCCATCTCTGGTGATCAACAAAGCTTTACCTGTTACAAAAGCTTTAAAGAGTGTGTAGCCAGTCACTGGCGACCGTCACGGGAGAACAAGATTGCCCGTGATGCGAGGCTGGCTGAAGAGGAAGAGTGGGGAATCCACCAGAGAAGTCCACTCGGACTCAGGTTCAAGACCACAGAAAGTCTTTATTTATTAGTCAGCTGGTGACTGGGTGCTCGGGATCCCACTGTAGCCCTGAGTCTTTCTCAGCCTGGGCTTTCAAGCCCAAAGGCCATGTCCTGGGGTGACATGCCTCAGTTAGCAAGAACAGTTAGCCAGAAGCAGAACCACAGAAGCCAAAAAGCGAGGTCAGTACATTCAGGGACTGTCCCAGAACTGTGGCCTTTGGTGGATGAGGCCTGTGTTTTCATTTTGACGGGGGCTGCTGTCTGCCTGCTGAGTTTAGGACCTGAACGGTACGTTCACCATGGAGTCGGATGTGCTAACTGGGGCCTGTTGGAGGGCTTGCATTTTGAGTGGTAGGAGGTGTTACATTCTTAGTCCCATAATTCAGCTCTGGAGGGGAACATTCCCAGGCCCTTGGCCAGCGAGGGAACAGGCGACGCAGGAAGTGACTGTCCGCTCGAGGGTGTCTGCAGAACGGAAGAGGTGAAGGTTTTAGTCCTGACTTCACTTGGAATTAGTACTGGGTTAGATTTTTTTTTTTTTTTTGAGCTGTTTATTTGTTTTGTATGTGTGTTTGCCCACAGAGGCCAAAGAGGGCATTGGATTCCCTGGGACTGGAGTTACAGACAGTTGTGAGTCACCATGTGCTGGGGAATTGAACCTGGGACCTCTAACCACTCTCCAGACTGTAACAGAGTGTAGGCTGCTGCTTTATCCCGTGTAAGAGGCTAACTAAAAAACTTGTCGAAAGAGGAAGCGACCGACAGACGCCCATAGCGTCAATACAGATCTAATGCCGTCAGTCACTGGGTCAGACATTGGGCCTCTAACAAAAGGGAATTAAAGAACTGGTCGATTGGAAAAGTAAAAATAAGCCAGGTGTGGCTGTGCACGCCTTTAATCCCGGCACTCAGGAGGCAGAGGCAGGGGGATCTCTGTGAGTCTGAGGCCAGCCTGGCTTACAGAGCTAGTTCCAGGACAGGCAGGGCTGCACAGAGAAACCCTGTCTCGAAAAGAAAAACCAAAAAAAAAAAAAAAAAAAAAAAAAAAGGTAAAGTAAAAATAAATCTGAAGATAGGGCCAATGAGAGCGAAAAGAAAAAGAGAAAAGGACATAATTAAGTGACGGTCCATTTCCAGGGTGAGGTGTGGTCAGGCTCATCCTAGAATCCCGACCAGCGGGAAGCCCTGGCCAGGCCTGCTCTAGGTTCACCCTAGGGCTGGAAAGTTGCAGACTGTCTGACCCCAGGAGCATGGGGAATTTTCGGGGGGACTTCTGGGAAGCCTGGAGGGGCAGCCTATGGGAGAAGGAGAGCGGGGAGGTGATGTAGTCGGAGAAGGAAGTCCGTTGTTCCTTGCCACATGGGCAAGCCAGCTGCGGCTGCCTTCTGTCCAGGCCCACGGAGGATCCCGCAGACTGAACCCACCCGGCTTTCCCTCTGACATCTCTTAACTGTCCTGTGGAGTGAGGGTCTCGCCTGTGACAGATGTGGCGTCCTCATCCATGCAAAGAATGCATTTGATGGTAGTAACCTCTCTGGACCTCTCCTTACCCTAGCGGGCCCCCTCTGTTGTCAGGCCCGGTCCCCTTATGGCTGGTCCCTCTGGTCAGGCCCGGTCCCCTTATGGCTGGTCCCTCTGGTCAGGCCAGGTCCCCTTATGGCTGGTCCCTCTGGTCAGGCCAGGTCCCCTTATGGTAAGCCCTATTTCCTTGTGTGAAGCCAATGGGAGAGTGTACGCCATAAACAGGTGCACTTGGAACCCTACACTGGGAGGCGGAGACAGGAGGATCACCTTAAGGCCAGCCTGGGCCACTTAGCAAGACCCTATCAAACATTTAAGGCAGGAGCCATGGTTCAGGTGATACGACTTGTGTCGGGGACACACCTGTAACTCCAGCTTCAGGGGGATCCAGCGTGTGTGGTCTGTACCTGTACCTGCATAAACCCACATGCAGATATACACAGAGATATGTAATTAAGAGTAATATAAATAGCCAGGCGGTGGTGGTGCACGCCTTAAACCCCAGCACTTGGGAGGCAGAGGCAGGAGGATCTCTGTGAGTTCGAGGCCAACCTGGGCTACAGAGTGAGTTCCAGGACAGCCAGGGCTACACAGAGGAACCCTGTCTCGAAAAACAAAAACAAACAAACAAAAAAGAGTAAAATAAGTAAATAGGGGCTGGCAAGATGGCTCAGAGGTTAAGAGCACTGGCTGCTCTTCCAGAGGTCCTGAGTTCAATTCCCAGCACCCACACGGTGGCTCACAACCATCTGTAATTAGATCTGGTGCCCTCTTCTGACCTGCAGGCATAACACTGTATACAAAATAAATCTTTAAGAAAAATAAGTAAATAGACACTCAGGAGGCAGAGGCAGGGGGATCTCAGTGAGTGTTTGAGACCAGCCTGGTCTACAGAGCAAGTTCCAGGCCAGGCAGGGCTACACAGAGAAACCCTGTCTCACAAAACAGAAACAAAAGCATCGCATTAAAGGTGTGGCCAGGGCTCAGTGGGTAGGGCTCCAGCGGAGCATGCCCGAAGCCCTGGGTTCCATCCCCATCTCCGCATGAACCAGGCAAGAGGAGCACACCAATCTTCCCAGCGTTGGGAAGCTGAGGCAGGAGGATGGCTGTAAGTTCTAGGCCAAACTAGGATATGTAACAGTTCTCTGCCTACTAGGTCTACAGAGCTAATGTGTCTCCAAACAGAACAAACAACCAAACCAGTCAGCTGTGTGTGGGGGTGTGTGGGGGTGTGTGTACACAGAGGCCATTGTAGTCAGGGCTTCCCACCTGGGTCGTTCCTTCCAGGGCCAGGGAGGGTCTGTCACATGTCCTGCACTTCCTGAGGCTGCTCACCTCTGCTGGGATGCACACCAGTAAGAGGCTGTTCCTCCCGGCGCACAGGTTTGCGGATGCTGGGCTCTGGCCTGCCTGTGTCCTCTGGCTCCTGACTTAACCTTCTCTGAGCCTTGGTCCTCCCCCTGCCCTGCACATCTGGAAAGGAGGCGCCCTCTGCCCTGCACATCTGGAAAGGAGCCGCCCCTGTGCAGCTGTTCCGGGTCTCCAGCAGGCACTCACCTCCTTGCCAGACCAAGCTGTCGTCACAGCGTTTCTGGAACAGAACAGAGGACGGAGCAGCCAGGTGTCTCAACAACGAGAAGGGTATCCTGAGGTGAGGGGCCACCAGTTGCCAAGTTGGACAGCGATGCCATGCCTATGAGCAAAAGGAGATATGACTTGGGGCCTGTGACCAGAGCCGGGCCCAGGAGGGATATCAGGGCAGGAAGGAATGGCAGATGAGGGGGGTGGGAAGACAGGGCAGGCAGGACCTGGGGAGGGAGGCGAGGGGAGAGGAGAAGGCCTAAGGAGAGAGCCCTGGCCTAGGTGAGGGGTGAGCTAAACGGGAACAGTGGAAGGGCCCTGGCGTGGGTGGCAGGCTGACTCAACGGGGTGGCTGTGTGGCTCCTGGCACGGTCCTGTTGTTCCTCAGGGCAGTGGGTGACAGGGAGGGCAGTCTGAGAAAAAGAAGTGCTGCCTTGAGCATGTGGCCCCAGGACCAGGACTCACCACCCAGCTCCAGACAGGACCAGAAACGAGAATTCCTAAGGGCTGCTGGGAGAGAGGCCGCCCGTGGGAGTGAGGCTGGCAGGGGGCTTCGGACAAACAGTGTCTGGAGAGACAGCTTGGTGCTAAGAGGGCCCTTCTGGTTCCCAGAACCACGTGCTACCTCACGACCACTGTAGCTCCAGCCTCAGGGATCCGACACCCCATTCTGTAGTTGGAATTTTCTTATGACCACCAACCAGCTCCCATATAAAGACATGGAGACTTAATATTAATTATGAGTGCTCAGCCTTAGCTTGGGCTTGTCCCACTGGCTCTTTTAACTTAATTTAACTTGTTTCTATTCATCTATGTTCTGCCTCAGGGCTTTTTACCTTTCTTTCATTCCGTGTGTCCTACTTTCCTGCTTCCTCCATGTCTGGCTGGCCCCTGGAGTCTCCCTGGCTTTTGTGGAACAGAATATTGGTTTAACTATGTAAAGATGTGTTGCAGAATAATCGTTTAACTATGTAAAGATGTGTTACTGTTTTACCTTGCCTGACTAAGGCACCTGATTGGTCTAATAAAAAGCTGAATGGCCAATAGCTCGGCAGAGGAGGGATCGGTGGGGCTGGCGGGCAGAGAGAAAAGGGGGCCAGCCAACCGGAGGACAGTCAGCCAGGCACAGAGGAAGCTTGAAAGCAGGATGGACAGCAGGAGATGAGGTAAACGAGCCTCAGGACCACACATAGATGATCAGAAATGGAATAATTTAAGTTAAAAACAAAACTAGCTAGAAAAAAGCCTAAGCTAAGGACGGGCATTCATAATTAATATAGTAAGTCCCTGTGTTCTGATTTGGGGGCTGGCGGTCTAAGGAAGCCTGTTACACCTCGTGTCTCTTTTTCTTTCTTCCCTTTTGGCTTAAATTCCTCCTCCTACTTACCCTCCTTGCCCAGAAGGCCCACCGATCCCTCCTCCCTCGCTATTGGCTGTTGTTCAGCTTTTTATTAGACCAATCAGATGCCTTAGGCAGGCAAGGTAACACAGCAACACATCTTTGCATAGTTAAACACATTCTGCAACACTGTTCTGTGGTGCACAGGTACACACACAGAGATGAAAATAAAAAGCTAAACAATTACTGTAGTATCTGGGAATTCCGCTGCAGGAATAGCCCAAGAAGAATGGAAACACAGGACACAAAAACCCTTGTTCAGCATGACAAAGTCAAAAGGTTGAAAATAAGGTGGTCACGGTGGCGCACACCTTTAATCCCAGAGCTCAGGAGGCAGAAGCATCTCTGTGAGTTCAAGGTCAGCCTGGTCTACAGAGAGAGACTTTCTCTCTCTTAAAAAAAAGGGGGGGCCACATGCCTTTAATCCCAGCACTTGCGAGGCAGAGGCAGGTGGATTTCTATGAGTTTAAGGCCAGCCTGGTGTACAGAGTGAGATCCAGGACAGGCAGGGCTGCACAGAGAAACCCTGTCTCGAAAAACCGTAAAAAAAAAAAAAAAGCAGGGGTGGGGGGGGTGTGGAGCGGGAGAGACGGCTCAGTGGTTAGAGCACTGGCTGCTCCTGCACAGGACCCAGGCTCACTCACATGTCAGCTCACACCTGTCTGTAACTCCAGTTCCAGCAGATCCGAGACCCTCACACAGACACACATCAGGGAAAAAACACCAATGCACACAAAGCCAAAATAATTTTTTTTTTAAGAAAAGAGAGAGCAACCTGCTGTAGCAGGCCTTTCTCAGACTGCCAGCCCCAAATCACAGAGACTTGTTATTAGTTATGAATGCTCGGCCTTAGCTTGTGCTCATTTCTCGCTAGCTCTTATAACTTAATTTAACCTGTTTCTCTTCATCTGTGATTTGCCTCGGGACCTTTTACCTTTCTTTCCTCCTGTATGTCCTACTCTGCTGCTGCTTGTGTCTGTCTGTCCCTGGGCATCTCCTTCAGTTTCTCTCTCATTTTCTCCTCCTCCCTGAGGCCTAGATTCCCCCTCCTCCCCCCTCCTCCCCCTCTCTGCCGGACAGCCCTGCCTGTCCCTCCTCTGCCGAGCTACTGGCTGTTCAGCTCTTTATTAGATCAATCAGGAGCCTTAGGCAGGCAAGCTGAAACAGTAACACATCTTTACATCTTAAACAAATGCAGCATCAACAAATGTAACACACCTTTGCATAGTTAAAGTAATATTCTGCAGCATAAAGAAATGGAACACATCTCTACACAGTTAAAGTAACAACCTGCCATTTTCTCTGTTATAAACAGGCGATGACCTAAACCTGGTGAGCTGACTGGAACGCAGGAGCAAACACCGTCCCAGGAAGACAGTGTGTGGCTTTGGCTTTCTTCTAAGCAAGGGCCCTCTCAGGCTGTTCCTCCCACACCACTGAACAGCACACAAAGGAGCCACTGTCTGGGGCAGTGGCATCTCTGTGGAGCACACACTGTGGAATGAGGTCATACCCCGTCTGTAGGCAGAAGTTTCTGTCCCACTAGCAGCTCCCAAATACCCAGCAGCTGCTTCCCAAATGATCACAGAGGCTTATATTAACTATGGACGCTCGTCCTGCAGCTCAGGCTCATCACTGACTAGCTCTTACACTTAAACTGACACATAGCTCTTACCTATGTTTAGCCACCACGTGGCTTGGTACCTTTTCTCGATACAGCATTCCCATCTTGCTCCCTCTGTGTCTGGCTGGCGACCCCTGACTCCCTGCTTCCTCTTCCCAGCATTCCTACTTCCTGCCTGGCTACTGGCCATCAGCATTTTATTAAACCAGTTCCAGTGACAATCTGTACAGTGCAGAGGATTCTCCACAGCACCCACCAGTCTGGGCCTGCTGTCCCTTGTTTTGATACAGGGCCTTTTCCTGTAGCCAAGGACGACCTGGGATCATGATCTGCCTGCCTTCACCCCTGGAGTGCTGAAGAGAGCTGGTGCTCGAGTGCACACGTGTGTGTGCGCACACACACACACAGACACACACACACACAGATACACACACAGAGACACACACATACACACAGAGACACACATACACACACACAGACACACACACACATACATACACAGACACACACACATACACACAGACAGAGACACACACAAACACACACAGAGAAAAGTCAAAGCCGGGCAGTGGTGGCGCACGCCCTTAATCCCAGCCCTCAGGAGGCAGAGGCAGGTGGATCTCTGAGTTCGAGTCCAGCCTGGGCTACAGAGTGAGATCCAGGACAGCCAGGTCTACACAGAGAAACCCTGTCTCTGAAAAAAGGAAAAAGAAAAGAAACACAGCATTCTATATACGATTTGCAAAGGACAAATGAACAGGGTCAGTAGAAAGCTAAATCATACTCTTAGGTTTCAAACCCAGGACCAACAGCTGAGGTGCCTATTTAACAAACCAAAGTGGACCTGGCTGCCAGGTTCTCCCAGCACCCCAGCCCCTACCCTGACATGCTCCTCTGGCTGCCATGCCCTGCCCCCTACCCTGAACTCTCCAGCCAGGGGCTGGGCTGCCCTTCCCTATAGAATCCAGCCGTTTCGGTGACCTGGCCTTTCCTCTTCTCCTTCTGGGCCTCCTGGCTGCTGCACCAGGTTCCCCCCCAAACCCCCCCCTCCTCAGTGGGCCAGTCAGTCTGGACTCTCCCAGAGGTCCCTGCCTCTGGCTACCTCTCCCTCACATCTACAACAAATTTTCTCCTCCACACCTAGAGCAGTCAGGTGTAGATGTAACCAACCTTCTTATTAAATAAGAAACACAGAACCAATGCAAAGAAGAAAGCCAAGAGGTCAGAGCTAAGAGCTAAAACCTTACCCTTCCTCCTGCAGTGGTCCTACCTCTCCGAACCAGAGCTACCCCTGTGTTAAAGTCTTTATATAGAGTTCCTGTTCTGCCTTCTCATTGGTTGTAAACCCAACCACATGACCGCCTCATCGCGACCTGTCTGTATAGACCTCCAGGTTTTCCTTGCTTGGTATTGAGATTAAAGGCATGTGTATCCAATAATGGCTGTATCCCTGAACACACAGAGACTTACCCAGCTCTGCCTACCAAGTGCTGGGATTACAAGTGTACGCCACCACTGCCCTGCTTTCCTATGGCTTGCTAATAGCTCTGATTCCCGGGCAACTTTATTTATTAACATACAAATAACATTTTAATACAAATAAAATATCACCATATTTCCCCTTTTCTATTTTAATAAAAAGGAAAAAAGAAAAAGCTTATAACATAAGAAAACTATATATAAAAGTACAATAACTATATACAATAAATACAAGTAATAAATACCTAAACAATGTCTAGTTCATTTGTATTTGACAAATTCAGAGAAAATAATTCCATTATCTATCCTATTGTATCTAATTCACTTTCTATCCTAATTAATCTTCAACTATAACTAACTAATCTTCAACTCCCTCAGAGACCCAAGAAGGAAATAATATTAGCTAACAAAAAAATAAAAACAGGAAGTATATGCAAGCAACTTCCAAAAATTTGTGAGTTGACAGAAACAGCCAGCTGCCTGGACAATCATCTGAGGTTTCTCGGCAGTGTTGGGGCATCATCTTCAGTCTATAGGCTTAGCGTATCTGACAGACTCATTTGTGAAGTAGGATGTACAAAAGGTCAACAGTTCAACCTCACATTGGGTGAGAGCAGTCCATATACCAGAAACACCTGAATTCCACTAGTGTCATGTCATGATTCAGGATTTTAAGTTCTGGAAATTGTTGATGGTTTTTTGAATTCAGCTGTCCATTCTTCTTGGCTATGTGTGTATGTGGCTTCATTTCAGCATCCCGTTCTTCTCCACATCCCTCTATTAAATGCCATTCTACTGTTGAGAGGTGTGAGCTTAATTACTCTTCAAGAATAACTGTTTCAACTACCTCCCCATTACACATCAGAAGCCATCGGCCCACTGCCTGTTCAGCTGCCTTCGAAGAAAAGGGCACTGTACCTTTCCTGGATTGCGAAGGCCACTTCAGGGATGGTGCCATATTGTCCTGGCCTCAGAAGATGCCTTTTGATAAAGCCATAACCACACTTGTTTTGACAAGAATCAGTAGTCCTTTGTTTCGTGTCCTGTCTGTCCTGTTTGTCAGCATTTGATTCGAGGATACTTTGTTGTCCAGTGGCTGACTTTTGCCACAATGAAAGTTAACTCCAATTGCAGTTTTTTCAATGCCCATATTTTCTCTGAAGTAGATTGGTATTGCCAGGAGCCGACATGTCTCATAGTCATAACAAAAAAGAAAAATTCTCTAAGTTATTAAAACATTTTAAATGCCATATTCTGTAGTTCTCTGAAGGGTTTGAAGATGACCTGTCTATCTAAAATATATCTACTCAATCTTGAAAACATACCTAATATAACTACAAGTTCTATTATAATGTCTAACTACTAACTTTCATTTCTTTATATCCTAATAGTTGGTAATAACAACATTCAAGGATCAGAAAATTGCATTACATTGTTAAATGAATGGTACAATTAGAAATATACATATGGCCGGGCGGTGGTGGCGCACGCCTTTAATCCCAGCACTTGGGAGGCAGAGCCAGGCGGATCTCTGTGAGTTCAAGGCCAGCTTGGGCTACCAAGTGAGTTCCAGGAAAGGCGCAAAGCTACACAGAGAAACCCTGTCTCAAAAAACCAAAAAAAAAAAAAAAAAAAAAAAAAGAAATATACATATAACATTTTCTAACAATATCAATTTCAATATATATAATGTGTATACAATATAAAACAATCCAATCCAATGTAAAGTATTTACATTTTTCTTTTCTTTTTTTTTTCTTTTTTTTTTATAAGAACCTTAAACCTAATCTCCTTTGCTTAGCCCTTTTCCTCACCCTTGACAACAACTTGTAACCAACCCCCCTAATCAATGAAAATTATTCCAGACCCAAAACCCATTAAAAGACCAAAAAAACCACCCGCCCCACACCACCTCTTTGGGAATGTGGGCGTCGTATTCTTGAAATTGCTTCCTGCTGGCTATGGGCGAAGGTATCTTTATCCTGAAAGAAAAATTTTAGGTTAATTGTCAAATTCTAGGAAAGGTAACTATATCCTTCGTTATCCAGTCTGTGTATAATGCCAAAGTTCAGGGTTTATCTCAAATCCTTATTCAAGTAGTCTTTGAGACTGGATCATCTCAGCTAGCGATCTCAAAATTGCTCTGAGCACTTTGTAGTTCAAAGCTGATCTGTAGATGATGTTTGTCGGCTTAGTGATGTTATTATTGTCCACGTGGAATTGTTGTTGTTGTGGGGCCCCATTTTCTTCCTGGAGACTTCAGTTGATGTTAGGCCTGACCGTGATTTCCTGCAAAAAACTGATAAGAGACTCGAACATAAAGACTATATATGCGGCTTTTTAGAATTAGTTAGTACTCTATATGACCATTTATATCTTAACAAAGTTTAAAATGTATATATATCTATATATATTAATCTTGTAAATTTTGGTATAAATTTCATACTTTAAGAAAAGTTTAAAGAGGGCTGGAGAGATGGCTCAGCCGTTAAAGGCTAGGCTCACAACCAAAAATATAAGAGTTCGGTTCCCAGCACCCACGGCTGTCTCTCCAGCCAAAAAAAAAAAAGAAAAAAGAAAAAAAAAAAGAAAAGTTTAAAGAATCAGAATAGAATCAAAGAGTTGAGATTAGTAACAGAATAGTCCCTTAATTAATTTGGCTTTTCTCCTGTCCCATAGCAGAAGATGGCTCTTTTATTCTGGCATGATACAGAGAGTTTGCATTTTCCTTTTAACAACATGCTTGAGTTTAAAGAAGGAGAGAGCCATTCTCCAACTCCAAAGTCAGCTTTAAATTTTAATTGAACTGGAACTATTAGAAGACCAATAGTGTTAAATCTTTAGAGAAAAGCAGAAACAAACATTTAGGAAGACATAAAATTTTTAGATAACATACCCATACGCCATTTCACTCTGTTTCTTAGGATAGACGATTTGTCCCTTTTCTTCAGTTGTCTCATTTGTCCAGTGTTCTTCAAATTCCTTAACCTTCATTCTCCTAAAAGACAAAAACAAAAACCTTTCCCCAAGGTTTTTTGGGGATGTTCCTTTTTTGGCAAGTTATTATCTGATTAAATGAAAAGGCATATGTTACTGGTGTAAGTTAGTTTAAATTGGATGTTCATGATAGTTGATGAACTATCACCTCCTCTAATTAAGAGGTCTCTCTTGTTCAAATCGAACCTTTATCAATTTTGATGGTACCCACAGCTTATCTTCTCCTGTAGAAATAAAAGCAAAACCTCGTCCCCAATGTAATACATATCCTGGTTTCCATTCTGAGGTCAGCACATCCTTAAAGTATATAGGTTGATTTAATTCTGTAGTTTTTTCTATTATCCAATGTCTCTCTGCAGCTGTTGTTCCTTTCTCATTGGCATTGAGAAAATTCAAAGTTAATAGAGCATTATGTAATCTATTTCTGGGGGTTTTTGTTACTCCTTTCTGTTTATTTTGCATATCCTTTAGAGTTCTGTTTGATCTTTCTATAACTGCTTGACCTGTAGGATTATGTGGTATACCTGTAATATGTTTTATATTATAATAAGCAAAAAACTGTTTCATTTTAACAGAGACATATGATGGAGCATTATCAGTTTTGATTTGTGCAGGTATACCCATAATGGCCATAACTTCTAGCAAATGAGTGATTACAGAATCAGCTTTTTCAGAACTCAAAGCAGTTGCCCATTGAAATCCTGAATAAGTATCAATAGTGTGGTGTACATATTTCAATTTTCCAAATTTTGCAAAGTGAAACATGTCCATCTGCCAGATTTCATTCCTCTGAGTACCCTTTGGGTTACATCCTGCTGGTAATGGCGTTTGATTGTAGAAGGAACAAGTAGGACATTTCTTTACTATTTCTTTGGCTTGTTGCCAGGTTATGGAAAAATCCTTTTTTAAACCTTTACTATTTACATGATGTTTTTTATGAAATTCTGAGGCCTCCAGCACATTTCCTATCAATAATTTATCAATCTCATCATTGCCTTGTGCTAGAGGGCCTGGCAGACCAGTATGGGATCGGATGTGAGTTATATATAAAGGATGACTCCTTTTTCTGATTGTATCTTGTAATTGAATAAATAATGAAGTTAATTCTGAAGTATCGTGGATAAATTCTGCAGTCTCAATATGTAATACTACTCTTTCAGCATACTGAGAGTCAGTTACTACATTGAGATGTAGAAAGCCGTGCACAGCCGCGCTGCAAAGATGGCGCCAGCGTCCGGCTTCCGCCTTCCCGATGGCAGGTGCTCCTTATTTGGCTAAGGCTAGGATCTGGCTTGCTTCCGAACACCTGGACCTAATCTGGCTTGCTTGCGTATGTCTGACCCTATCGGCATTGTCCACGTGGCACTACGGGGTTGATTGCCCAGTGGCTATAAAGGGCGTGGGCTGGCTTTCCCAAAGAAGGAGGAGAGAGTCAAGAGTGAGAAGATGGCTTTCCCCGGGGTCAGAAGATTGTCTCAAGGTTCCTGAATAAACTGCTTGGAGAAGAGCGTGGTGTTGCGTCTTCCTTGCTGGTCGAGGCGGACGCGACATTGAGAGGTTCTGAAAAATCCATTAATACCAACAGAATAGCATACAATTCTGATTTTTGAACTGAATTATAAGGACTTTGAACCACTTTACTTAAATTTTCTGATTTGTAACCTGCCTTTCCTTGTTTGTTGGCATCTGTATAAAATGTACGAACTCCAGATATGGGTTTTTTCCTCACAATTCGAGGCAAGATCCAATCAGCTCTCTTTATAAGATCAATTCTATTGCTTTTGGGATATTTGCTGTTAATTTCTCCCAAAAAATTACTGCAAGCTCTTTGCCAAGGTTCACTTTCTGTCCATAATTTTTCAATGTCCTCCTTAGTTAAAGGTACAACAATTTCTGCTGGGTCTATTCCTGCTAACTGACGAAGTCTCAATTTTCCTTTCCAAATCAAGTCAGAGATTTTTTCTACATAAGTTTTCAATTTTTTATTTGGTTTATTTGGTAAAAATATCCATTCTAATATAATATCTTCCCTCTGCATTAATATTCCTGTAGGAGAATGCCTAGAAGGTAAAATAACCAAAATGCAATCCAGCTTTGGATCAATACGATCTACATGCCCTTCATGTACTTTCTTTTCTACCAAGGCCAATTCTTTCTCAGCTTCAGGTGATAATTCTCTTGGACTGTTCAAGTCCTTGTCACCTTCTAAGGTTTTGAACAAATTATGCAGTTCATCATTTTTTACCCCAACAATAGTTCGTAGATGAGAAATATCTCCAAATAATCTTTGAAAGTCATTAAGAGTCTGTAGTCTATCTCTCCTAATTTGCACCTTTTGAGGTCTAATTTTTTGAAGTTCTATTTTATATCCTAAATAATTAATAGAATCTCCTCTTTGTATCTTTTCAGGAGCAATTTGTAATCCCCAGCAAGGCAAAATTTTCTTTACTTCTTTAAACATTTTTTCTAAAGTATCTGCGTTTGAGTCAGCTAGTAAAATATCATCCATATAATGATAAATTATAGATTTAGGAAATTTTTTATGTACTACTTCTAGTGGCTGTTGTACAAAATATTGGCACAGAGTTGGGCTATTCAACATTCCCTGTGGGAGGACCCTCCATTGAAATCTTTTAACCGGTTGAGAATTATTATAAGTAGGCACTGTGAAAGCAAATCCTTCTCTGTCTTTTTCTTGTAACGGTATTGAAAAGAAACAGTCTTTTAAATCAATAACTATGAGAGGCCATCCTTTTGGTAACAGAGTAGGCAAAGGAATTCCAGATTGTAGAGAGCCCATTGGCTGAATTACTTTGTTAATTGCTCTAAGGTCTGTTACCATTCTCCATTTATTAGATTTCTCTTTAATAACAAATACAGGAGAATTCCAAGGGCTGGTTGATTCTTCAATATGCTGAGCATTTAACTGTTCTTCTACCAGCTCTTCTAAAGCCTGGAGTTTCTCTGTTGTTAAAGGCCATTGCTGGACCCATACAGGCTTGTCTGTTAACCATTTTAAAGGTAGCGCTGTTGGTGTTTTTAGAAGATTATCAGTTGTTGTGGCCTGTTCTTGTATGACATGGATGGCTGGTGAGCACTCATTAGAATAATATCTTCTAATATTTCTCTCAGAAACAGGGGTTTAACATTTGCTTTACATATGGGGAGTGCATGCCATAAGATGCTATTGCCTCCTTAAATCTTTGTAAGTCTAACTTTTTTTTTTTTTTTTTTTTTTGGTTTTTCGAGACAGGGTTTCTCTGTGTAGCTTTGCGCCTTTCCTGGGACTCACTTGGTAGCCCAGGCTGGCCTCGAACTCACAGAGATCCTTCTGGCTCGGCCTCCCGAGTGCTGGGATTAAAGGCATGCGCCACCACCGCCTGGCAAGTCTAACATTTTAACTGGAATCCAAGTATTTTGTTCATTCTCTTCATCAGGTAGCTGCTGTATGACTACCGGATAAATTAAGGGTGAAATTAAATTGTGTGAAAACTGGCTTTCTTTCTGTAACCTTATGATCCAATTTTGAAACAACTTCACTGTTTATTTCTTCTGTCTGAATTTGAATTTCTCTATAATTCATTTTTACCAGTTTAACAAGTTTTTCTAAGATTGTTATCCTGGCACTTAAATTGACTATCTTTTTATTTTTTTATTTTTTTTGGTTTTTCGAGACAGGGTTTCTCTGTGTAGCTTTGCGCCTTTCCTGTTCTACCCAGACTTGGTAAGTCAATCAACATATCTATTTAAAAGAGAATTTTTTTTCTACATTTAAAAAAAAAATGGGCTTTATGTGTACATTGGAAGAAAATTGGGCTTTGTTTGAAATTTTAGGCACTCTGACAATGGAACAACTATATGAGAAGATTAATATTGATCGAATTATTCAGTTTGTTACTTTTCTTATCCTCATTTTACTATTTAAAAAGAGTCACCGGGCGGCGGTGGCGCACGCCTTTAATCCCAGCACTCGGGAGGCAGAGCCAGGCGGATCTCTGTGAGTTTGAGGCCAGCCTGGGCTACCAAGTGAGTTCCAGGAGAGGCGCAAAGCTACACAGAGAAACCCTGTCTCGAAAAACCAAAAAAAAACAAAAAAAAAAAAAACAAAAAAAACCCCAAAAAAACACAGAACCAATGCAAAGAAGAAAGCCAAGAGGTCAGAGCTAAGAGCTAAAACCTTACCCTTCCTCCTGCAGTGGTCCTACCTCTCCAAACCAGAGCTACCCCTGTGTTAAAGTCTTTTTATAGTGTTCCTGTTCTGCCTTCTCATTGGTTGTAAACCCAACCACATGACCACCTCGTCACGGCCTGTCTGTATAGGCCTCCAGGTTTTCCTTGCTTGGTATTGAGATTAAAGGCATGTGTATCCAATGCTGGCTGTATCCCTGAACACACAGAGACTTACCCAGCTCTGCCTACCAAGTGCTGGGATTACAAGTGTACGCCACCACTGCCCTGCTTTCCTATGGCTTGCTAATAGCTCTGACCCCCGGGCAACTTTATTTATTAACATACAAATAACATTTTAATACAAATAAAATATCACCATAGTCATATCCTTTCCTTTCCTTTTTATTTCTTTTGCTAGGGGCCAGCTCCCCAGCCCCCCAGCCCCCCAGTCCTCCAGCCACCCAGCCACAGAGTAAAAGTGAAAGTAGGAATTACAGACGTAAGAGGAAGGTAAACGACCAGAGGCAAAAGGTAGACAGGTTAATTTAAGAGCTGGCTAGAAGCAAGCCAAGCTAAGGCTGGGCCTTTATAAGTAAGAATAAGCCTCTGTGTGTGATTTATTTAGGAGCTGTGTGGCAGGTCCCCAAAAGAGCAAAAACAAACTATGTTTTGACGCCCACTGTGGGGCTAATTTCCATGTAGGTCCTGAGAAAGCTGAAAAAAAAAGGAAGAAACAGGACAGAGTTCTGTATGAACAGGAGGCTCTGTGTGAACAGGAGGCGCTGTGTGAACAGGAGGCCCTCTGTTCAGTCGCAGGGCAGTGCTAACTAGAAACAGCAAGCCAAGTGAAGACCGTCTGTGGCAGCCCAGCCACAGGCTTCCACAGCCAGGAAGGCTGAACGCAGTTTTCAGTGACAAACTCCAACCCGGCTGCAAACTTTAGGCCTGGCGCTCATGAACCTATAAGCGGGTAGATCCAGCCAAGAGAGCTGCATGGAGGATTCAGCTCTAGCTTAGCAGTTTAAAGTTTTCCCATATGGTCATAAAAGGGTAAAAGATATGCAGTAAAAGAGGTCCAGGGCCAGGCGGTGGTGGTGCACACCTTTAATCCCAGAATTTCGGAGGCAGAGGCAGGTGGATCTCTGAGTTCGAGGCCAGCCTGGGCTACAGAGTGAGATTCAGAACAGGCACCAAAACTACACAGAGAAACCCTGTCTCAGAAAGAAAGAAAGAAAAAAAAAAAGGTCCAGATGGGAAAAAAACGCTCTAAACAGCTTCCAGTGTGCTTTACAATGTGCCATACGCTTAAGAAAGAAAGAAAAGGAGTATGGGCAGTCATAGAAAGAAAGAAATAGTTTAAAAATAATAAAGTCTTTAAAGAGAGAAGTAAAATAATAAAAAAGGAATAAGCCACATAGAGATGGGAAATACACGGGGAGTCTGGATTCTGTACGCTATTGTGTTGACTTTGAATGTTTGGCTTGTTGATAAGCAAACAGCTGCTGAGAGACACAGGTTCGTGAACAGGACTGAAAACTGAACCAACCTAGACACTTGAAGGCCAACTATCTTAACTTTAAAAAAGAAGTCAAGAAACATATTTGTCAAATGGAAATCAAAAATGCTTTTGACTTTTGCTGTGGATTCCTTCAAGAATGAGATGGATAGGTTTGATCAAGGGAGACCTCCCAAAACTTGACAGGTGGTATCTGTCAACAAAAGTTATTGCTGGTCTTCCCAGGACTTGGCCATTATCTCAGATTTTCTCAGGAACACTAAAGATGCCTTTGCCCACAGAGAGCAGGAAGCAGTTTGGAGAACATGACACCCACATTCCCAAGAGGCGTCTGGGAGGCTTTGGTTAATTGGTGGGTCATGGATGTTTGTTACATTTAGGAGATACAGGGATAATAAGAGGGTAGAACATTGAATCTACTTTAAATAATAGGGTAGATTATTGAATCTACTATAAACTAAAAAACAACTATTAATCTCAAATATTTTGTATTTGTAAGGACTTTGGTATATTGATACAAATGCAAGGTATTTTTTGTAACAACACACTGTATGTATGTTTCTACTCTCTGGGGTATTGTGCTTATGCAGCTCATTTAAAATACAATGTATAAATAAGAAAGGAGGTTAGAAGTTAATGTATAGTAATTAAATTTGTAGTCACATTAGGTATGTTTTCAAGGTTAAATAGGTATATTTTATATTAAATGCTCTTCAAACACTTCAAAGACCTACAGACTATGACATTTAAAATATTTTGTTAACGTAAGATTTTTCATGACCATGAGACACATCTGCTCCTGGCCAATTTAATTCATAAAAAAAACTCCTCATGGAGTTTGCTTTTATTGTGGCAAAGCAGCTGCTCTTGCCTTTGACTACTGACAACGTGCTGTGCAGACTGGACAAGCAGGACACAGAGGAAAAAGACTGTTGAACTTTGCCCAAACAAGACAGGACCGTCCTTCAAAATTCCTGCTTCACTGAAAAGTTTTCCAAATATTCTGGGCCTGTAGGCTGAAGATGGATGCCCCAACATTGCAGAGGAACTCTGGGTGGCTGTGCAGGCAGCCAGATGTCTCTGTTGTTAGATAATATTACATCCTTCTGGATCTTCGATGGAGTTGAAGACCAGATGGTTACAGCTGCAGTTTTCCTTAGTTATGATAGAAAGTAAGTTAGGTGTAAAACTTTGAAGTCACTAAGTGAGGATAGATAATGGATGATTTTCTCTGAATATGCTAACTACAAATGGACAAACTATTGTAAAAGTAATTCTTACTTGATAACTGTTTTTGTTGTGTATAGTTTTACTATTTTAAAGTTAAAGCTTTCATTTTTATTTAGACAAAAATGTGAAGTGTTGAATATTATTTTAAGCTGTCTTACATTTGTTTATGCTGGGAACATTTGTTTAATGATGCAAAGATGTGTTGCGTTCTTTTATATTGTATTTGTTTAACTCTATGAAGCTTGTTACTGTGACTAAAACACCTGATGCTTGGGGCTGGAGAGATGGCTAAGCAGTTAAAAGCACTGGTTGCTCTTCCAGAGGAGCCGAGTTTAATTCCCAGCACCCACATGGCAGGTCACAACTGTCTGTAATTCAAGTTCCAGTGGATCAGACTCTCTCACAATGATATACAGGTCAAACACCAAGGCATATAAAAATAAAAAATAAAAAAAAACCCAATACCTAATGGTCAAATAAAGATCTGAACGGCCAATAACAAGGCAGAAGAAAGGGTAGGTGTGGCTGG
The DNA here is from genome assembly GCF_949786415.1 of Peromyscus eremicus. NCBI lineage: Eukaryota > Metazoa > Chordata > Mammalia > Rodentia > Cricetidae > Peromyscus > Peromyscus eremicus. The sequence goes on along the minus strand of NW_026734286.1, from coordinate 11,354,011 downwards.
CAGGCAGAGAATAAATAGAAGGAGAAATCTGGGAAGAAAAGAAGAAAGAGCAAGAGAACCAGCCACCCAGCCACACAGCCACACAGCCATCCACAGAGTAAGAGTGAAAGTAAGATATACAGATGTAAGAGAAAGGTAAAAGCCCAGAGGCAAAAATTAGATGGGTTAATTTAAGTTAAAAAGAGCTGGTTAAGCCGGGCGGTGGTGGCGCACGCCTTTAATCCCAGCACTCGGGAGGCAGAGCCAGGTGGATCTCTGTGAGTTCGAGGCCAGCCTGGGCTACCAAGTGAGTTCCAGGAAAGGCGCAAAACTACACAGAGAAACCCTGTCTCGAAAAACAAAAAAACAAAAAAACAAAAAAAAAAAACAAAAACAAAAAGAGCTGGTTAGGGCCGGGCAGTGGTGGTGCATGCCTTTAATCCTAGCACTTGGGAGGCAGAGCCAGGAGAATCTTTGTGATTTGAGTCCAGCCTGGTCTACAGAGCGAGATCCAGTACAGGCTCCAAAGCTACACAGAGAAACCCTGTCTCGAAAAAATAAAACAAAACAAAAGAGCTTGTTAGAAGCCTGGCGGTAGTGGTGCACACCTTTAATCCAGGAGGCAGAGGCAGGTGGATCTCTGAATTTGAGGCCAGCCTGGTCTTCAGAGTGAGTTCCAGGGCAGCCAGGGCTACAGAGAGACCCTGTCTTGAAAAACCAAAAGTAAAAAACAAAGTTTTACGAATTCCTAAGGTCTGCTCATGTTCATAGTAACATTTTTCTAGCTTCTTTGTCCTGTTTACTTTGTTAAACTTCAGCTGTTTGGATAACCTTTAACTATGTAAAGGTGTGTTGCATTTGTTTATGAACCAGGTAAAAATGTGTTACATTCTTTTTTTTTAACCTTGCCTGCCTAAGGCTCCTGATTGGTCTAATAAAAAGCTGAAGGCTGGCCAGCAGAAAGAATAAATAGGAGAGGGAGAGGGAGGAGAGGGAGAGGGAGAGGGAGAGGGAGGAGAGGGAGGAGAGGGAGGAGAGGGAGGAGAGGGAGGAGAGGGAGGAGAGGGAGGAGAGGGAGGAGAGGGAGGAGAGGGAGGAGAGGGAGGAGAGGGGAGAGGGCGAGGGAGAGAGGAGAGAGGAGAGAGGAGAGAGCGAGGAAGAGAGAGAGGGAGATGCCTGGGGTCAGCCAGGCACCACCAGCCAGACACAGAGCAGGACATACAGAACAAAAAGCTCTGAGGCAAAACGTAGACGAAGAGAAACAGGTTAATTTAAGTAAGGGGAGCTGGCGGGACAAGCTTGGGCTGAGGCCGAGGATTCCTAACTAATACTAAGTTTCTGTGTCTTTATTCGGAGCTGGGTAGTGGCCCAAAAGAAAGCTTGCTACGAGAATGCCAATGAAATCAGACGTTAAAGATCAAGATTGGTTTTCAAACACCATGGCCAGCAGCGCCACATTTGCCTATGATCTGATACCATACCACATCCACACCTCGGTGACCACCAAACCATTCAGTATAGCTTCCCCAACTTAAGCTGTTGGAAGCGACCAGTGTGAGCAGCACTTGGAATTATTTTTTCCACACTCTGAGTATCTGCAGGGAGTTCAGCAGGGTTGGCAAAACCAGCTCTGCCTCGGCGTAGTGCCAAAATGTGGCCAACCATGGCAGCAGCTACCAGTGCCTTCTCCTCGAAAGTATGGACAAACTTGGCCAGGATCTAAGGCGGAAGGTCCATCTCCCCGAACAGCAGGACAGGGAACGTTAATGCAACTTTTGTTGTTGTTGTTGTTGTTTTTCAAGGCAGGGTTTCTCCGTGTAGTTTTGGTGCCTGTCCTGGATCTGTTTTTGTAGACCAGGCTGGCCTCAAACTCACAGAGATCCGCCTGCCTCTGCCTCCCGAGTGCTGGGGTTAAAGGCGTGCGCCACCACCACCCGACTTGTTAATGTAACTTTTTAGTACTCCTTTATTTAATGGAACTTGCTCTCAGTTATCAATCATCGGTGTCTCATGGTAAATTATTGGATTAAAAAAAGTGATTTAAGGTATATAAAAAAATTTAAGGTGTATTAAAAAAAGATCTTTCCATCAATATGCTATTGTTACTGAGACTTCAAAAGTTCAGAGTTTTAACATTAATCAGTGGAGTTTTGGAGTTCTGATAAGCTATTAATCTAGCCCTGTAAAGCACTGTTAGTCACAAACTCAAAAATTTAAATTTCCTTTGGTTGTTTTCTAAGTATAGACTTAAAAGTGCTTCTCATTGTGCTAAAAACACCTACCTAGTCTGAAGGGCTCTAGCAGAGCAAACCCAGATCAGGCAGGCTCTCCCCCCCTCCCCCCTCCCCCCCTTCCCTCCGCCTTGCTAAGGTTCCTAAAGCTAGCCCCCAAGGTCCATTCCCTTATTTGGTCACTTCCTCCTCCCGAGGCTGCCCACCGAGGTCCAGCTATCAACATATTGAAGTTCAGCAATCAAAAGCCCCCATGGCTCACCTAACACCCCAATCAAAATGTCGCATGGCATCCTAGCCCATTCGAACACAGACCTCCCCTTTTTATTTTCTTAAAAATGACATCTGCAAACATTTGCTGCTGTTTTTCTTCCTGAGTCAGAAAGCAGCCACTTTAAATTTTCTTCCCTGCTTAATAAAGGGTCTCCTGAGCCAGGCGGTGGTGGCACACACCTGTAATCCCAGCACTCTGAGGCAGAGGCAGGCGGATCTCTGTGAGTTCAAGGCCAGCCTGGTCTACAGAGCGAGATCCAGGACAGGCACCAAAGATACACAGAGAAACCCTGTCTCGAAAAACCAAAGCTAAGGAAAAAAAAATCGTTTCAGTCACCCCTACACAGACTAGGATCCTCCTTCCTGGCTGACGGAATCCTGCTTTGTTTTCGTGGTGGCAGAAGTTGTTACAATCTGTGAGAACTTGGAAATCAAGTGCTCCGATTTTTGTCCAATGATCTATACTGAGGCCAGACTGCAGTAGTAAAATCTGAGCCTGTGGGGGAAGAGAGAGAGTAGAAAACTGTGATTTAAGGACAGACCAGGACTGACCTGCAAGGCATGCAGTGACCTGCCTTTGAACTGCGTGAGCTTTGATATGGGGACGTGTGTGTGTGTGTGTGTGTGTGTGTGTGTGTGTGTGTGTGTGTGTGATGGCCTGCTGTGAGCCTGGGTGTCTCCTTTTGTTATGGGAATGGAGCATAATTAGCCAATCTTTTGTTTTGCTTTGTATTGTTTTTCGAGAATGCAACACATCTTTAAATCATTAAACAAATATTCCCAAGCATAAACGAAGGTAACACACCTTAAACTAATATTCACAGCACTATGTTTGGCCTGTGTGAGTCTTACTTCCTCTTCAGGGCAGAGAACTACTCCAGTGTGTAAGGACAGTATGTGCATCTTGGGCTCCCCGCCCCTGGCTGTCGTGACTCCATTTTACTTTTTAAAATTATTTTATTTTATTTTTTTGGTTTTTCAAGACAGGGTTTCTCTATGTAGCAGCCCTGGCTGTCTTGGATCTCACTCAGTAGCCCAGGCTGGCCTCGAACTCAGAGAACCGCCTGCCTCTGCCTCCCGAGTGCTGGGATTAAAGGCGTGCACCACCTTTGCTGGGCTTAATTGGCCAATCTCAATAACAAAACTGAAGCATAGTCTCTGTCTGTAATTCTTTTAGAGGTGGGAACTCTTCCTACAGTCCCTACCAAGGCTGCTCAGCTTTGAGCGTTAAATTCCACTTTACATAACTTATTCTTTTCTAAACCGGTTTCGCAGGCCCTCCAGGACGTCAACCTCTAATTCCCAGGGTCTCCTCTGCTGGTGGATGTGCATCTGTCATTCTAGTCCTTGGGAAGCAAGACATGGCGTGCTCTCAGGAGCTCAAGTTAGCCTGGGAAAAGAGAAGAAACTGGTGTCAGAATACAAATAAATTAGGGGCTCACTTGGCATGTGCAAAACCTGGGGTCCACCCCCAGCACCCCATTAACAGGCATAGAAACACCTGTCATCCAAGCACTCAGGAGGTGGAGGTGGGAGATCAGGAGTTCAAGGTTATCCTTGGCTATATATTGAGTTCTAGGCCAGCCTGGGCTACCTGAGGTCCTGTCTCCAGAATAACAAAGCAGTAAAAGCCAGACCCCGGTACTGGTCTTTGTGGCTGGTCTAGGAGCTAGCAGCTTCTCAGGGTCCTTCTAGTGGGTTCTTGTGGTTGCCCCACGACTTCATTTCCCAACCGGCGAAACTGGGGTGAAGCTGGGGTTCTTTGGGGGAGGCAGGAACTCCCAGAGCCTGGGGCGGGGCTCCTCGGAGTGGCCACCTTCAGCCCCAGCCCTGGGTCTCCTCTTCAGTTCTGCCCTTATCTCAGTTGACAGTTAGCAGGGACCTGGGGCCTCCCAGACTGTGAGGGTGTGGCCCATCTGAGCCTTTGGGCACCAGTGTTTACAACTCCAAGCTAAAGTGTGACGCAAAACCTCACGGAGGCTGGAAGTGCTGTGTCACTGGAGTCTGGGGGCTGGGAGAAAACACATGACTTTCTGAGAGGGGAGGGGCCCTCAGACCAAAGGGCATTTCTTGGCCAAGGGCCCGGAGATAATCCAGAGCCGGATTGTGCAAGAATGGATTGTGACAATCCAGATCACTGGTCGTCTAAGCCTCCCGGGCTCTGCCGGTGGCTGGTCTGGGGCTCCTGGGCTCCCCATAATGGACCCAGCCCCTCAGGAAGTCTCCTCACACAATTGCAGATGGCTTACTCCAGGGTCAGATAAACAGGGAGGACAAAAGGGCTGGTTCAGGGATCAGAGTCCAGCGGGGTGTGGGGAGTCGGGCAGGCAGCTGGGCTGAGGAATTTCCTGAGTCACACCTCTGTGTGCAGAGCCCTCCACTCCAGGAGGACGGAGGGCCAAGAATGCTGGGTTTAAGGGTGTGTGGCCAGAAACCGTGGGACTTTCTCACATGGGCCCTCAAGATCCCTGGCTTCTATTATCCGGGCAGTAACTGTGTTTGTGTGTGGAAGACATGTTGGTCTTCCCTACTCTCCCACCACCTTGTGATTTGAGACAGGGTTCACTGTGTAGCCCTGGCTGACCTGGAACTTGTTTACTAGCCCGGGCTGGCCTCTGCCTCCGAGGGCTGGGGTTAAGGGTATGGCCACTATGCCCTGTCTTCGTCCTGTTTTTGAGGCAGCAGGTTCTCTGACTGACCGTCCTGGCTAAGCCCCGGGGATTACAAAGCATCCATGTGCACCTGCTCCCGCGGGTGCTGGGATCTGAGGGAAGCTCTTTGTGTTGTCTGTCTGGCAATCACGTTACTCACTGAGTCCTCGATCCACACCCCTTCTAATCAACTCCACATGCATCAGTCTGTACAGTCTGTCTCCCTCGCTATCTACAGGGCCAGACACCCGTCCCCCTAGCACTGTCCCCCTAGCGCACTGTCCCCCTAGCGCTCGGGAGTCTACGGCAGGAGCATTTCTGAGTCCCGAGCCGGCCTGAGCTGTAAAACGAGGTGGGGAAGCTGTGTCTGGGTTGAGAGCTCTCACTTAGCGTTGCCCAGCGCATCTGTTACCCCAGTTCTGAGGAGGTGGCGCGAGGGTCGGGAGTGAGGCTGTCAGGGATGCACAGTGAGTTTGAGGACAGCCTGGACTACATGAGACCAGCTGTGGAAAGGAAGAGAGAAATGGAGGGAACATGGGGGTGGTACACACCCGCGATCCATCCCAGCACTCGGGAGGCTGGAGAGGACCAGGGGTCAGGGATAGCCTGGGCTACATGAGGCTCGTCTCCCGTGCTCAGAGGGGCTGCTGGTGAGGGGTGGCTTTGCCTCACTTGCCATCCCCAGGGGCCCCCCTAAGCGGCCCGGCACCCGGCCCCGCCGCAGGCAACCTCGCGGGTAACTAACTGTCCGCAGCCCTCCAACGCGCAGCCCGCGCGGGCGCGGCTCCCGTTTCCCCGTCCGCCCCGCCACCGCGCAAGCGCAGTTGCTGACAACAACAAACCCGCAGGTCCAGCCCCGCCCAGCCGCCCCCTCATTCCGGCTCCCCATTGGCTGCCGGGGCCGCGCGTCCTCGGCGCAGGGGCACCCGGCCAGTAAGAGACGTCAGTGGGCGTGGCCGAGGGCGGGCAGGCCAGACTCGGCAGCGCGCGTCCATTGGCCGGCTGCGTGAGGGGAGGAGCCGCTGGCTCCGGCCGCCGAGATGAGCTGGGGCCGTCTGAGCCGCTTGCTGAAGCCGGCGCTGCTGTGCGGGGCTCTGGCTGCGCCTGGCCTGGCGGGCACCATGGTGGGCGCACCGGGGACCCGGGCGGCCGCGGTCACGGCTGGGGGCGGGGACGGGGGGCGGGCCGCCGCGCCCGGGGTGGAGCTCGGGGGTCGTGGGGTCTGTCGGTTAGAACTAGGGGCCACTTGGTGGGAGCGCGGACGCCCGCCGGCATCCCCGGGACCGTGAAGGTCGGGCCTTGGCGGGGGAGGCTCCCCGGGGGTGGGAACGGGTGTTGGGGTCACCATAGCGGGCTCTGACCCGGCCCCGCGCCCGCTCGGCCTGGTGCGTCACAATCGGCGGCACCTTGGCTACCGGCTCTTTGTCCCCGCGCTGCGCTCGGGACGCACAGACGGGCAGGCATGGGCCGCGCGGCCTCCGGCAACCCGGGACGCTGCAGGCAGCGCGGCGGGTCCCCAGGAGGCCGGCGACGGCGTGCACGTCCACGCCGAAGGCCTCGGAAGCGCCGGGGCCCTCGGAGGAGAAGGAAAGCTTGTGCGCCGCGCCGCCGGAGGGCGCGCCCTCGCCGGAACGATCCGGTGGTTCCGGTGCCCGGGCCTCTGCTGCAGGAGCCTCCCCAGGCCAGCACCTGCGCCGAGCTCCTGGGCTTGGTGTGCGGCCAGGGGTACCCTTACCGTTCCTTCCCTGGTAGCATCTTCTAGGGGGTCCACAGCTCCTTTCAGGAGGACCTGAAGGGAACCGAAGTACGGAAGGGGGAGGAGCCTTTACTCCCCAGCCCATCGCCCTAGGGCATTCTTTTTGTTGGTTCCAGACTCTCCCCCTAGGGGACCTAGGGTAGGACACACAGTTTCTCTGTTTTACAGTGCGCATCCCGAGATGATTGGCGCTGTGCGCGCTCCATGCACGAATTCTCAGCCAAGGACATCGACGGGCACATGGTTTGCCTGGATAAGTACAAGTGGGTGCCTGGTTATGTGGGTGGTGCAAGGCGGGTCTGAAAAAGGGGGCTCCCCTGCCGGTGGTCTCATTCCTACTCGTTCCCTCCCAGGGGTTACGTGTGCATCGTCACCAACGTGGCCTCGCAATGAGGCAAAACCGACGTAAACTACACTCAGCTAGTCGATCTGCATGCCCGATATGCCGAGTGTGGTTTACGAATCCTGGCCTTCCCCTGCAACCAGTTCGGGAAGCAGGTGCGTGGCTGACCCCAGGCAATGGCCCGGAGTGGGGTTGCTGTGTCTGTGTGTGTGTCTATCTGTCTGTCTGTGTGCGGTGGTGTGCATCTTACCAGTCAGTCAATTGCTATCCACAGGAGCCAGGAAGTAATCAAGAAATCAAGGAGTTTGCGGCCGGCTACAATGTCAAGTTTGACATGTACAGCAAGATCTGTGTAAATGGGGACGATGCCCACCCACTGTGGAAATGGATGAAAATCCAGCCCAAGGGCAGGGGCATGCTGGGAAAGTGAGTGGCCCTGGGGGAGTGGGCAGGGGGCGGCCACATGTCTGGACCAGGGTGGGAGTGGGTGCCAACTTTTAGGTTTGTTTTGAGGCAGGGTCTCACAATGTAGCTCTGGCTTGCCTGAAACTCACAGAGATCTGCCTACTCTACCTCCAAAGTGCTGGGATTAAAGGTGTGCACCACCTGGCCGGGCCTCAGATTTATTTATTTGCATTTTATGTGTATGGGTGCTTTGCCTGAGTGTATTTCTATGCACCTGGGTGTACTGCGTTTAGAGGCCAGAAGGGGGCGTTGGATCTCCCAGAGCTGGAGTTACAGGGGCTTGCTAGGTTGTAGCCACCACGTGAGTGCTGGTGACTGAATTTATTTTTTGGTTTTGATTTGGTTTCTTTCTTTCTTTTTTCCCCTGATGGGGTTTCTCTGTGTAGTTTTGGTGCCTGTCCTGGATCTTGCTCTGTAGCCCAGGCTGGCCTAGAACTCACAGAGGTCCGCCTGCCTCTGCCTCCCGAGTGCTCTTAACCACTGATCTGTCTCTACCCCACCTCTTTTCCTCCCCAGATTATTTTCATTTATTGTGTATGGATGTTTTGTCTGCATGCATGCCTGATGCCCTCAGAGGTCAGGAGAGGGCCTGTGATTCCCTGGAACTGGAGTTACAGACCTTTGTGAACAACTATGTGATGTGGGTGCTGGGGAGTTTGACCCCCCTTCTTCAGAAGAGAGCAGTACATTCTTTTAGCCACTGAGTGCTGGGGTTAAAGGCATGCACGCCCACGTCCTGGCGGGTACCACTCCTAAACCCTCTTTTTCCCCCCCTCATAGCGCCATCAAGTGGAACTTCACCAAGGTAAGAGTGTTACACTGTGGGGGTGGGGGGGTGTGGCCCACCTCCCTGCACTCTGGACAACCATGTTCTCTGTCCCCCAGTTTCTCATTGATAAGAACGGATGCGTGATGAAGCGCTATGGTCCCATGGAGGAGCCCCAGGTAAGCACCTTCGCGATGCAGCTGGGTATGAGCTGGGGCCAGGGCCGTGTGTGGCTGCTGAGGGGCAGGTCTGACTGTGTCCTTCCCCCACAGGTGATAGAGAAAGACCTGCCGTGCTATCTCTAGCCCTACAAGTGTGTGCCGCCGCCGAGCCCCCCTGCCCTGTGACCCCTGGAGCCTTCCACCCCGGCACTCATGACGGTCTGCCTGCAAACCAGCCTGCTGGTGAGGCAGTCCCGAGGACCTGGCGTGCATCCCCGCCGGAGGAAGGTCCCGGGGCCTGTGGCCCTGGGCTTGAGCTTCACCTTGGCTGCCTTGTGGGAATAAAAATGTAGAAATGTGCCTGTGTCCTCAGGAATTGAGCACGCCGGGGATTAGAGGGCCATGCCTCTGCCCCAGGACTCTGCAGGTGCAGATCTGGGTCAGCTGGTTCCCTGCTAATCCCTGAGGCTCTGCCCAGGCCAGCAGGAAGGACCTGCGTGTGGCCAGGGCTGTTCCTAGGAGGGTGGAAACCTTGGTGGTAACCCGTTAGGAGGCCTCCTGGGAAAGCTGTTCAGGGTTGCCCATGCCTGCCCCAGGGTTATGCCTGGCATGCGTGCGTGCGCGCTCTCTGTGGGGGTTGTGGGTGACCAGGAGTGGCCATCTGGGGTCCGCCCACAGCGGGTGTGGTTGAGCCAGGGCCTCTGGGGCACAGTGTGGAGACCTCAGGTGGTTCTGGGAGTCAGTCAGAGGCGCTCCGCTGCCCTCCTGGACTACGGGCCCATGTCTGCCTCTCCCTGTGGGGCTGTGAGCTTTGTACTGCCAGGCTAAGTGACCCCAGGACTGTGGACTAAGTGGCCTCGGTCTCCCCTGGCATCCCTTGCACTGACTGAGGACCTGCTCCTCCTTCCTCTGCAGGGCCCTGAATGCAGCGGCCACTGGGTGAATTGTCTCCCCAGCTTGTCCCCATCAGCCACAAGGGGACAGGCGTGCTGACTGGACCTGCTCTGTGACCCTCAGGCCCCCTTCCACTGACCTGCAGGCCGCAGCACACTGGGAAGTAGGCAAAAGGCACATATATTTTAAAAAAGATCTTTACATATGTACACCAGAGTTCATTATAAATACATAGAAACCAGGGCCCGCCGGCTGCCCACGGATTCCGGGGCTAGTAAGGGGCGGGTGGCAATAATTTAGGGAGCAGGGGATTGCATATATTAACGGGTCTGCCCCGTGGAGCCCCCATAGACGGTGGGGCCTCAGCACGGGATTTCCTGAGTTACCAGCTCTCTGGGACCACCAAACCCCACGGCCTCCAGGCTGGGCGTGGCTGGAGCAGCGCAGGGGAGGCCGAGGCCCCACACCCGGCTGGCGGGGAAGGCCCTGCGCCAGTGCCCTCAGTAGTCGTGGGAACCTCTCTGCTCGCAGAGGAGCCGGTGGGCCTTGCTGCCCAGGACAGTTGTAATCCAGGGGCCACGGTGGCCGCCTATGAGTTCGGGAAGGGCGGGCTGAAGTGGATGACGCTCTGCCTCTCTGTGCCCCCGCCGCCCACGCCCACCAGAGGCGGAGGGGTCTCAGTGGGCCCTGCGCGCAGAGAGCGGAGCATGTCCTCCAACACTTCCCTGAAATTGATGTCGCAGCCCTGGTGTGCCAGCTCCGCGGGGTTGGCTGCAGGGTCTCTCGCACCCAGCATCAGAGAGCTGGGGTCTGGGGGCGCCAGCGAAGGGAAGGCGAAGCGTGGAGGCGGCGGGAAAGCCTCGGCTGGGGGACTGTAGGTCAAGTCCAGCACCTCACCAGGACCGCAAGGAAGCGCGATCATGCGCGGAGTGGGTGGGCGCGCGGCCAGCCCCTGCGCGCTGCGGCGCTTCACCTCGGCATCCATCAGCTGCAGCTCCTGCAGGACGCGGTGGACGCAGCCCTCGGGGATCTTGATGCCTGTGCAGCGCGGACACGCGGTCAGGTCCGCCAGGGGGCCGTACCTGGGAGCCCTTCTCTGCGGCCCCGTGGCCCCACTCACCCACTTGCTTCTTCTTGTCCTTGGTCTTGAGGCGCACGATCTGCAGGTAGCTGCTGCTGCTGACGTCGGCCATGACGGCGGCGATGCGGCCCCACACGCGCAGCAGCGCCCCGCACAGCATGTAGTGGTGGCGGAGGCGCAGGCCCTGGGCGCAGCCCTTGCCCTCCTGCGCCAGGCGGCAGCGCTGGTTCCTGTGCCAGGGGAGGGCCGGTCAGCTCCAGCGTGCGCTTCCCCAGCCCACACCCCGGGGCGCCCGGCTCCGCCCTCTCCAGTGGCTCCCGCCCGGCCTCACCAGGTGGTGTGGCTACAGTGCTCCAGCGACAGCGCGTAGCTGCTCTCCCAGGGCTCCCGGGCCTCCTCCGCGGTGACCTGGGGGTGCAGGCCCGTGTGTCAGCGGGGCACTGAGGCTCAGGGTCTCCCCATGCATGCCCGGCCGCACGGGAGGGGAGGCCCTTCCATACCCGGTGGAACTTGCGGCCCAGACTGTCCAGGGTCTCCAGCTGGCTCTGGCGGCCGATGTTCGGCTTGTACACGGTGAAATACTCGCCGCGGTTCTGTTCTGCCAGGAGGCAGCTCGTCTTGCTGCCTCGTACCTAGGGCCCCAGAGTGGTGAGGCGGGGTCCACCCGGGCCCCTGGGCAGGTGGGTGGCAGGGCACCCACGAGGAGTGGGTCCACTCACCTTGTAGGAGAGGTAGAAGCCGTCATAGGGGCCTTGGAGCTCCAGAGACCTGGTGAACGCCTCTTCCCACTTCATACCGCGGTCCACGCTGATCTGCCGTGGCAAGTGGGGTGTTAGCAGGTTCGGGGACTGGAGCCAGGGCCGGGGCGGGCCGGGGCGCTGCTCACCTTGTAGAAGACCACCTGGCCATCCTGTGGGTGCCCAGGTGCCAGGAACACCTGCTGGCTTTCTTCATGGATCTCGTTGATGCCAGGGGCCAGGTCTGAGGAGAGGGCGGGTGGTCAGTGGCCAGGCCGCGGAGCGGACTCTGATGGACCCCAGAGATGACCCCATGAACGGGCAGAGGGGCTCAGAGTCCAGAACCAGTGTCCTGTGGGTGGGTGTCGGGCCCTCTGGTCTAGGGTCCATGGTATCCTGCTGTGCACAGCTACTCGGGGGCTGTGGCAAGGGCAGCTCTTAAAACCAAACATTCTTCTCTGTCTCGGCATTTGTGTGACATGGGCATGCAGCACCACGGAGACCAGACCACGGCGGCGTCAGGTCCCCTGCAGCTGGAGTTACAGGCCGCTGTGGTGTGGGGGTTGGAATTTGTCCTCTGGGAGGGCAGCAAGTGCTTTTGCCTGTCAAGCTGCCTCGCCAGCCTGTTTGCTGAGACAGGATCTCAGGTAGCCCAGGCTGGCCTTGGAGTCAGCATGTAGTGGAGGAATCTGCCTCTGCCGGTGCTGGGTTGACAGACAAGTGCCACCGTGACTTGTAAACGACCGTGTGTCTTCAGGGTCTAAAACCTTAGCTTTAGAGCAGCGACAGGGACTATGTCCAGGGAACACAGCATGCAGCCGGCATGCAGCGCAGGCTGGCTTAGTGCAGCCTGACACAGAACAAGCTTCCTGAGAGCAGAGTTTTGCTTGGTTTTGGTGACTGCCCTGTGTGGGTCTCAGTGTGACCACACTGCTTCAGTGACAGCATCGTGGACCAGACTTGGGGTCTTGTCTGCGGCCTCTCAATGTGGACTTGACATACATGGCGCACTGGCCGCTGGATCTCCCAAGCACGGCTCACAGGACAGGTCCAGCCCTGCCCGGAAACTTACCCAGAATGCCCATGTCGTATCTGCCCTCCTTCTTGTCTATCTCGATGAGGTGGTCGAAAGTGTCGGAGAAATACTGGAACAGAGCGTTCTGCTTGTGCACCTCCAGCCCCAGGATGCGGTTCAGGAACTTGGTGATGGAGCAGTCTGCGGGCGGGCGAGCTGGGTCTCAGGCGCTGTCCTCACCCCCAGTGGCCCCTGCATCACCACCCTCCCAGTACTCTCCGGACTCACCCTTCTCCACATCCAAGCAGCCGGTGCGCGACTCCCGAGCGCCGATGCCCACGGACAGCAGGCCCTGCTTCATGTCTGCCAAGGAAAACCAGCCGTGTGCTGGGATCCCAGAGGCCAGCCCCGCCAACCTTTTCCTAGAAGCCTGCCCATACACCCAGTCCCCAAATCCTGACGGAACCAGCCTCACTGTAGTCCCCATGCCTCCCAGAAAGACTCACGAGCCCAGGCTTACCCCGGAAGAAGGCGGCATCCCCTCCGGGGTAGCCCTGGGGCAGGGGCACCCTGTTGTCCGTCTGGCCCAGGATCGTGGTGAGGACTCGACTCAGCGCACGGGTGCCGTACTGTGGGGAGGCAGCGTGAGTGGGGCGGGGTAGGGGGCGGCCTCCCCACCCCGGCCCGACCTCTATTCACCTTGTTCTCGAAGTTATACTTGCTCAGGTCTCGGGATTCGGTGGCCCGGCGATCTCCGTGGGTCAGCGCACCCTGTCAGGATGACCCAGGACCATTGGTGATTCAGGCTCCAGCATTCCCTGGCCCTCCCCAGGCCCCGCCCAGCGAGGCCCTGCCTGCTCACCAGGCTCTCCAGCCGCTTGGCCACAATGGAGGCGAACCTGCGCTCCCCAGCCAGCTCCGAGATGAGGAAGACGTACTCGGGGGCTGAGACCTGGTTGGACCTGTGGGTGCGGCCTGAGGACAAGGAGGCTCCGTGAGACTGGGTGAGGGTCTCGGGAAGGGACAGCCTGGGGTGGGTGGGGGAGCTAGGGGCCTCACCAAACTGCTGAATGGCGCGGTCTGCGCTCCAAGGCAGCTCCAGGGTCATGTGTACCCGGCGTCGCTGGTTCTGCACCCGACGGTCGGCTTGAAGGGAGACTCCGGAGCTGGAAGCCTCGGAGATGATGGCCACAAGCTGGGGGTGGGACGGGGTGGGACAGGGTGTTGGGCCCCTCCTCACTGCTAAGCTCAGGCTCCCCAGGGCTACTCCCTCCCGCCTCGCCGCAGCCATTCCCTTGCAGAGCTGTGGGGAGCACCCCACGCTCCCCCGCCCGCGCTGCCCCGCACCAGACCCACCTTCTCGCCACTCATGAAGCGCTGCTTCTCCCTGAGGTTCACGTGGTCGATGGACAGGCCCTGTTCCGCTCTGGACTCAAAGACCACTGACCCGTCGGGCCTGGATACCACGCGGCCTTTCCTGCCTGTCATCTGTGGTTGATGGGGAGAAAGGAGTGTCCCTGTTTGAGTGGCAAGGCGGCTCTGCCGGGACCCTGTGCAGACGTGGTGTCCAGTGTGGCCTCAGCAGCCATAAGGCCTCCGGCCACCACCCAAGTCTTTCCTTGTTTTCCGTTCAGAAAACACGTATCTTTATTTTACGTGTGAGCGCATCTGTGTGGCACGTGGGTGCCGGTGTCCTCAGGCCCACCTGAAGAGCGGGAAGTACTCTTCTCTGCTGGGGCGCAGGCCGTCCCTCTGCAGCCAGGCTCCACCTCTGTCCCTAGGTGACCCACAGGGCCCTCAGCTGACTATGGGCGACCAGGCTCACCTCAGCCACACACTCAGGACCCCCAAGCTGGTGGATGAGCTGGTCCAACGTGTTCACGGGCAGCTCGCGGCCCAGTGCGCGCACCTTGGCCAGCAGGCCCTGTTTCAGCCGTTCCACACGCTCCAGGACGCCAGGGCCCTGCAGGTCTCTCTGAAGTGGGTACAGGGGACCTGGGGGTGAGGAAGAATATCAGTGCAGGACCAGGATGAGAGTCACAGCAGGGGAGTGGAGGCCAGGCATGATGGGAGTCACTCTCCCGTGTCTGATAGCATGGCTCTGACCTTAGCTGCGAGCCTCAGTTTCCCATCTGTAACATGGGTATGTGCTGGGGAAGGACTTCACGTGGCTGGGTGACAGAGGCTCACCTCGGTCATCTGTGGGGAGCATGGGGGCGTCCACGATGACGACATCGTCATCTAGCAGTGACTCTGGGGAGGAATTGAAGTCGCTATCCAGGCCGGCATCTGACTCTGTGCTGCTACCGTCACTGATACGGATAACTCCCGAGGCCTCCAGCGCCAGTCTAGGAGCCTTGGTGCCGCGACCCCGAGGCCGTCCTGCAGGGAGGAGTCGTGGGTCAGCTCGTGGGGTGGGGGGGCTGCAGAAGTGGGTGGAGCCGGAGTGGCAGGCAGGCAGAGAGAGCAAGAGGCAGAGGCTAGTGAGGAGGACCCAGGGGCCTGTGGTTTGGAGGTGTCTTTGTTCCCTCTAGGAAGACCCCGGCCCCACTTCTGGGCAGGACGAGGTGAACTGAGACACCACGTCCCCATCCTTGGCCCCGGCTGGCTTCATGGCTGGACTCCACAGGTAGGCAAGAGGCTCAAGGGTGTCAGAGCCTCCAAGGGACAAGTCCGGGGACCTCGTGTCAGTGCTGTAGCCTGTCAGCAGGTAAGGGGCCTGGGGCTGTCTCAGGGACTCAGGAGGAGGGTCCCTGCGCTGCCCTTCATGCCTGGCTCTGTGCTCGCACGGGAATTATTTGGAAATCTGTGGACTGGAAGGTAGGTGGCCGTGTGCCCTGACCTGTGTCTCTGAGCACAGCCCTGTCCTTACAATCGGCACGGGCTGTCCAGCACCTAGAGGCTTCCCTGCCCGCCAGCAAGTGGGGCTGGAGCTGGGCTCTGCTGTGACGCTGGGGTCCCCGGCACCTTGGCTGGTGGGGTGGCCTGAGGTGGGAGCCCGCTGGGGGCTTGGCCAGACCTTTGCTTCTCTGAGCACCGTGCCGGGAAACGGCGGGCCCCCACGTTTTCGCCCTTGCCTGTCCATGTGCAAACTCCCGCTGCTCGGTGCAGGACACTAGCACGGGCAGACGCCAGGCGGCTCTGAGTAGGGGGGCAGCCCAGCACACAGAGGCAGCAGGTACTCTTACTTTTCCTCTTTCCACCTGCCCGGTCCCGCCTCCTCCTGGTGGAAGGGAAGTGCTTCTGAATCAGGGACAGGAAGACGCCTCTGCAAAGGGAAGGGAGCTCAGCACAGGCCCAGCTCTGTGCATGCGGCTTCACAGAGAGGGGTGATGGGACACACTGTGGCAAGGGCACGGGGAGCCTCACTGGGGTGGACGGAGGTGACTCCTGAGAGGGACGTGTGGGCCCGTGGGGGCCACAACGCCAGGCCTGAGAACCCCGTGGAACTGTGTTGAAATGGCACTACCCGGTGTAGGCAGATGTCCAAAAGTCTCCTGTTGAGACTCCAGGACCCAGGGGCCACCCGTAAGATTCCTGTCTGCTCCTGCCCGGATGGCTTTTCCTCAGCTACTGAGGGGCAAGGGGCAGCTACAGGCTGGCGAGGTGAGACAGCAGGAGGCCCGCCCGTCACTCACTCTGCAGCAGAGACAAAGCAGTCCAGGCGACCTTCATTCTCATCCAGCACCTCGCGGGTCCGCGCCTCGCCTGTGGACTGCAGCCCGATGACCACACACTGCGGGGAGGGAGTGTCTGAGCCGGCTCTAGGGTGACTGTCCCATCTTACCAAGTCCCCCGAGACCCTGCCTGGCCTCCTGGCCCCCACCCCGACACCCCGTCGAGGCTGCCATGGCCCTCACCTTGTCCTGGCTCAGCTCCTGCTGGGCCAGCTCCACCAGCCGCTGCACCTTGGCGGCAATGCACAGGTACTTGAAGAAGCGCTGGTGTGCCGACCAGAACTGACCCCACAGGGACTTGCGGGACTCCAGGCCGATCCAGTCGGCCGCCTGCTGGAAGACGCTCAGAGCCTCGGCCCACTGCAAGAGCAAGGCCTGTGCTGAGCCTGCCTGCCAGCCGGCCTTAGGCGGGGCATCGGGGCAGATGGGGTGAGGGGCAGTAAGGGGCGGCGACCAAAGCTGTACAGTGAGGGTGTCACAGCCAAGGCACAGGGCGGAGTGCATGTGATCCAAACACACTACGTTCACATACAAAGCTGGCAAAGAACTGATCAGAAAAAAAAAAAAAAGCATGGGGCTGTGAGGGCTGTTTTTGTTATTTGATTAAGAATCTCATGTAGGCGACTGGAGAGGTGGCTCAGTGGTTAAGAGCACTGACTTCTCTTCCAGAGGACCTGAGTTCAATTCCCAGCAACCACGTGGTGGCTCACGACCGTCTGTGATGAGATCTGGTGCCCTCTTCTGGCAGAACACTCACCAACAAAAACAAAACAAAAAGAATCTCATGTAGTCGCTAGTGGTCATGGCACAGGCCTTTAATCCCAGCACTGGAAGGCAGAGGCAGGTGGATCTCTCTGAGTTCGAGGCCAGCCTGGTCTACAGAGCGAGATCCAGGACAGCCAGGGCTACACAGAGAAACCCTGTCCCAAAAAGCCAAACAAATAAAAAGAATCTCGAGGCTGGCCTCGATCCCTAGTGCTGAGCACTAGGACACAGGTGTGTGCTATGTCCAACTTGAGAGCCTCTCTCGCTGAGGAAAGGGCTTCTGGAGACAGAGTTTCCTGCATCCTAGGCTGGCTTTGAGCTGGATATGTAGCCAACAATGACCTGATTTTGATCCTCCTGCCTCTACCTCCCAAGTGCTGGGATGACAGGATGCACCCTCACACTCAGTTTTAGAGTTTCTACAGGGCAGGTGAACTCAAGACGCCCTGGGCACCATGGACACCAGGCCCAATCCCAGCCTCTGCAAGGTCCTGAGCAGTGTCCCTGGCCTCCACATATTCCCCGCCAGAAGCTCCCAGTCAGTACTGCCACACTTGTCTGTGACACAGTCTAGACTCTCTGGGGACACTACTGTCCCAGGTACCTGCTGGGCCTAAAGAACAAGAATGTTCACTGGCGGCGGCCCCAGGGACAGGTGGAGTCCCACCACAGATGTCCCCACTCCTTCTCAGTAGGGCTCTGCTGTTTTGTTGTTTTGAGACAGGGTTTTCCTATGTAGCCCAGGCTGGCCAGGGCCTCCTCAGAGCATGGGTGACGGCAGTGTGCCGTCACACCCATCTGTCCTTTCCTACTTCGTGATGCTGGGACTCACACTTAGGGCCTTGTAGACACTGGACAAGCTGGGGCTGACGGCACACGCCTGTCAGGCCAGCACTTGGAGAGCAGAGGGAGGGGGGTCAGGGTGGGTCCAAGGTCGAGGGCCTGCTGCTGAGCCCTTGTAGGAACAGGAACGTCTGTTAATCAATCTTAATCAAATTAGCCTGCCACCACATGGAGGCTGGGAATGGCCACTGGCTCCATGTCACCATCTAGGGTAACATGCTTGGAGTCCTAGGACAGGAGGCAGGTCTGCCTTGTCACAGTATCACAGTGGTAAATCTCTCATGAAAAGCCAGGTGTTCTGGTACATGTCTCTTATAGCACACAGCTGGCTGAGGCAGGATGGACAGGAGTTTAGTCCAGCTGAGCTACAGTGAGACAGGATAGTCTCAGAAATAAAAGTACAAGTGATGGGGGCTGGAGAGATGGCTCAGTGGTTAGAGCACTGACTGCTCTTCCACAGGACCCAGGTTCAATCCCCAGCACCCACACAGCAGCTCGCACCTGTCTGTAACTCCACTTCCAGGGGACTGGATGCCCTCACACAGACATGCAGGCAAAATGCCAAATACACACAAAAACAAATCATTAAAAAAAAGTTAGCAAGCCGGGCGGTGGTGGCGCACGCCTTTAATCCCAGCACTTGGGAGGCAGAGGCAGGCAGATCTCTGTGAGTTCAAGGCCAGCCTGGGCTACCAAGTGAATTCCAGGAAAGGCGCAAAGCTACACAGAGAAACCCTGTCTCGAAAAACAAAAAAAAAAAAAAAAAAAGTTAGCATGGCGGTGGTGCACACCTTTAATCCCAGCACTCGGGAGACAGAGTCAGGAGGATCTCTGTGAGTTCGAGGCCAGCCTGGGCTACAGAGCGAGTTCCAGGACAGCCAGGGCTACACAGAGAAACCATCTCTAACAACAAAAGAAAAGTCAAAGTGAAAAAAAAAAACAAAGAGCTGCCCCAGCTGGACCAATGCAGACCGGGCTCCAGAGAGCGCCTGCCCCACTGTAGACACCCACAGCGAGTGTGGGAACACCCACAGCGAGTGTGGGAACACCCACAGCGAGTGTGGGAGAGCGGGACGGTGCCAACAGATGCGGCGGGGGAGGAACGGGGTCCCTGCAGACAGTCTCTCCAGCTTACCAGCCGGGCTGCCCGATTGTAGACCTGCTCGAAGGCGGGGGACAGCGGGATCTCTTCAATGCGGAAGGTGACCCCTGAAAAGCTGAGCTGGCGTGCGATGTACATGCCACTGACCTTCATGTCCATGGCCACAATCTCCATGGCGCCCACTCCCCTGCAGACAGACAGGGCCTCTGAGCACTGTGCCCCACTAGGGACAGGATGGACACCCCAGGCAGGAAAGACCGGGAGACAGAACACAGCACATATGCAGAGGCCTTGGCCATGAGGAAGACATTAAGCTGGGCCCAGAGAGACTTGCATGGCCAGCGGAAACAGAGGACTTAAGAGAAGGGGCTCATCTTCTCGGGGAGACAGGATGGATGTGCCTTTCAAGGGCCCTGGGGACACCTGGCAGGGACAGCCACCCCACAGCAGAGCGGGGGCTCACCTCTTCTCAATGGCGTGCAGGAACTCCTCGAAGGTTCGGAAGGGTGTGCCCTCACCCCAGATGCCCAAGCGGCTCATGTAGATCATGTTGCGGGGTTCGGAAGCACCTAGGGGTTGGAAGCAGGGAGCTGAGCCGCTCACGACACAGCTGGGAGGTGGCATGGGCCACATGCTGTAGCCCCAGGGAGGGGTGGGGGGCCAAGGGAAGGGAACTGAAGTTCTGGGGAACATGTCCAGGGGTACCCTCAAGGTCAGCCCGAGCCCATCAGCAAAGGGAAGGCTGGCTTGGAGAAAGCAAGCTCCGCATTTGCCCCGGGTGCCAAGCAGAAACCGGGTAGAGGTCAAAGTCCTGCTCAGGGCTGGCAGGACACCCATCCCTGTGTAGGTGACAGCACTACCAGAGGCCACGCGTGACAGTCCTTGCCTACCCAGCTCAGCTGCTGCCTCCACCCACCTGTGGCGCTGGCGTACACCACCCTGGCCTGGGGCAGTTTGCTCTGCAGGTCCAGCACGGCCTTGCCCATCTTGGTAGAACTGGCATTCTTGGCTTTATGGCACTCATCAAACACAATCTGGGATATGCGGGGTTAAGGAATGTTCCAGAAGGATGGAAGGTGTCCCCAGTCAATACCCCAGAATGTACCAGAGGAAACTCCAGGGGCATGGGGGGGCGTGCAGTGGTGGTGGTATCTGTCAACTGAGGGGATGTAGAGCGGCTGGAGATCTGAGGAACACAGAATAACTGGTAGGCGTTAAAAGGGTGCTGGGGTGGGGCAATGCTGCTCTGTGGGAGCTTATTTAGCAGGCAGGAAGCTCCAAGTTCCATCCTCAGCACCACACAAGCCAGGCCGAGTGGCCTCTGCCTGCCATGGCAGCCCCTGCTGAGGGACACCCTGTCTAAAAAAAACCATGCACCAAGGGGGTGGGGACATGGCTTAGCAGAGCTGCCAGTCAGGACTACATGGAAACCGTAACACCAAAAAGAGGAGGACAGAAAAAAACACACTGGGTAGAGGCTCTTGCCACAGCAGTGCGGACCCTGTGGGCCTCACGGCGGCCACCCCTGGCACATTGCTGTAGGGCCAGCAGCACTCACCATGGGCACACACTGTGCCCTGGGTCCTGTGGGCTGCCCACACTGAGGAGCCCCAGCATGGACAAGCTCTGTCCCACACCGCCAGCCAGTGGCTCCTAACTCTACAGGGGATCTGGTCGCCTACAGGCTCGCTAGGACCAGGTCAGGAGGGGCAGAGAGTAAGAACGCTTGCCGGCTCTGCCCCGTGCTCAGCCCCCCATATCACAACAGCTCTGAAAGGGCCGTGCCAGTCTGGGGGTGAAGACGCAGGCCTAGTTTGATGGGGAGCTCCCAGGCGCTGGTCCCTTCGCGGCTCCCCCTCCCAGACTGACCTCCTCTCATTCACCTCCGCTCAGTTCAGGCCCCATGCCCGGCCCGCCCTTCTCCATGCCCATCTGTCCATCCATCCACACCCCGGCTACAGGATACCACGCCATCAAAGGCCTCGCCACACCACTGCAGGATCTGGCGGAGGCGCGTGCGATGCTGTCCACCTGCCTGGCTTTCTCCGATCAGGGCGGAGTAGGTGGCAAAGAGGACACCCTCTGAGGTAGTGTTGTCACCGTACTTGATCTGTGGACACAGATTCAGACATGGATGCATGCAGGGACCCCCTACTTTGGTTTCTTCTTAGTAAAGGAGGGTCGACTCAGCTGGCCATGCATGGCCCACCCACCTTGCTCAAAGCGTGCACCGCGATGCCTGGGGCTTCGATGTCTCTCAGGTCCCGTTCTGCATCGTACTTGAGGTCATTGGAGGCACTGAACCTGAGGAGAGGCCTGGTCAGGTGCGCCGCTCCTGGCCCGCTCTACCCCTGCCCCATCAGGCCAGGCAGGCGCTCACCACAAAGCCTTCTTCCGGCCCCGCAGGTAGTTCTCCACTATGATGCCAGCCACTGTGCGGCCCTTGCCCACGCCAGCTCCATCCCCAATCAGGAAACCAGCACGCTGCCCACTGGGCAGCAGGACCTCATGTTGCTGTGGGTGAGCAGAGGCGGGGTCAGGCCTGGGATGCCTGGTGCCCTCCTGACGAGCCTGGTTGGGGGGGGGGGGGGGGCTGGCTACCTGGCAGGCGTAGGTGATGGCTTCCAGCTGTAGGGCAGACAGGGTCCCGTTGTCCGAGGTGGGCAGTGCCAGGGTGTAGGTGATGTCTGGGGGAGGAACGCTGGACAGGGTACTGGTCTCCACCACACGGTCTGGATGTTGTTTCCCAATCTTAGCTGGTGAGGGGACAGAGGGGTTGGCGCACAGGAAGCAGTGGGGTAGAAGGAGCAGGACGGCAGCTTGTCCACCCCACCCCGTGACTGTGGACGAGGAAGGGCCGGGAGCCCTCAGGGCTCCCACAGCTGTCTCCTTAGGGGCGTCTCCATCCTGTCCCTGGCGCAGACACTTACACTTGGATGGTACGTAGTCCGCATAGGTCTCAGCATGGCCCAGTTCCTCTGCCGCCTCCGCCTCCTCTTCCTCCTCCTCCTCAGGCTGGCTGTGCGACTGTAGATGAGACAGTTTGGGGTCTGTCCTACCTTGCAGTGACCCAGCTTCCTCCTGGGGAAGCCTTGCTGCACACAGTGCGTCCAGCACAGTGGTGTGGGGTGGAGGTGGCTCCACCTTTGCCCCTAAGTGGGGCCTCAGTTTTTCCAACTGTAAAATGGGCAGGGCAGCCCAGCATCCGGGCTGCCCAGGGTCCAGCACACTCGAGATGCCTTCAGAGCCTCTCTCTAGATCCCCAGGAAATACCTGGCCACCCAGTTTACCTGGTAGCTGATGAGAAGCGGGGTGCTGGAAACTGGATCTTCCAGAGCCGAGAGTGGCGCACTAGGCAGGAACAGCTGTAGAGACACCAGGGGAGGGTAAGTCATGGCTTCCTATGCCAGTGCCGGTATCCTTAGGTAGGGGCTGCTCATTCTCAGGGGCCAAAGCCCCCGACTCAACCTGGGACCTGGCAGCCCCTGGTAGGATGGGCGGAGGACAAACTGTGTCCCTGTGGCACATGGGGGACCATGAGGTAGTAGCCTCTGAACCAAGGAAAAGTAGGCAAAAGCCAGCCAAATAGTCCCAGCATGCGGACTTGGGCGCGGCAGGCTGGGCAAATGTCCCTGGGAGTCACTCCGCACCCAGTGGCTGAGGAATGGCCCTGCAAGGCCTCCTGAGGGGGAAGGTTCCTCTGTGGGTGATCAGGTGAGAATGTCCCCAACACTGAGACCACACTCCAAATGTCACAAACCAGAGTCCTTTACAGGAGAGATGGGCGGCCCCGAGTCTCATCATAGTGAACGGGGGTGGGGGGTGGGGGGGTGCAGGGCACGCAGCATTAGCCACAAGTGCTGACCCTAGGCTGGACAAATGGTGTGGCCTGGCCAGTGAGGTGAGTCTGTAGCCATTAAGGGGACATGGCTCTCCTTTGCAAACTAATTCTCAATAATTCCCAACCTAAACACATGGGCAGATTTTAAAGACTTGCTCATGTTATGTGTATGGGTGCTTCCTTACATGTCCATAAGTGCACTGTGTGCATGCAGTGCCTACGGAGGTCAGAAGGTGCTGCTCCCCGAGACTGGAGTTAGATGGTTGTGGCCCACCGTGGGGATGCCGGGAGCAGAGTCTGCAACGGCGGCCCAGCCTCCGTTGGGTTTGTCTGGACTTTTAAATAAAAGTCATGTAGCCCAGGCTGGCCTCAACCTTCCTATGTAGCCAAGAACCTGAAACCCCAATCCTCCTGCCTCTATCTCTCGTGCTGGGACTACAGGAACAGCACCACACCTGGTTCACTGTGCGGTGCAGAGAAGGGAGCCCAGGGCCTTATGGGGGAGCGCTCTAACCACTGAGCACAGTCCCTGGGACTGGCAGAGTGAGGAGGGGCAGCTCAGTGGCTGGGCCCGGCCTGCCCTTGCTCCTGAAGGCCGGCAGGCCTTCAGCCCTGACCTGTGGGGCTCACTGGAGGGTCGGCATCCTTGAGGGAGGACAGGAGTCCCTGGGGCACTGCAGGGACAGTCACTGTCACATGTCCCTTGCTCTGCTGGGAACAGAGCCAGGGATGTTGAAAGCGGCGGAAGCTTGGGAAGGTTACAAGTCCACACTCAATCCTCCTGCCTTCTTCTTCTTTTTTTTTCTTTCTTAAATTAACAAAAACCCAAACAGACTGGTGGAGGTTCCTGGAAGGCTGAGTCATGTTCCGGCCTGCCGGCCTCCAGGCCTGCCGGGCTGGGGCAGTGCAGGGTGTTGGGTTTCAGGTAGGAGGCTTGGGGCCCTGGGCAGGGTGAGCAGTACCCTGTGGCCTTGATCTCAGCACGGAACAGGCCTCAGTGGCTCCTCACAGCAGGGGAGGGATACAAAGGAGGTGTGCCCCGCTGGCCCTGTGCCAGCTGCACCACCGGCCCTTACCCCAGAGCTGCAGGGAGGGCATCAAGGTCTCCACCTGGAGACTCCTGGGGCATTCCTAACTTACACTCTCAAAGTCTAGAAGCTTCCATCTGGAAGACCCCAGGAAGGCCTGGACTGGGGTCCCCTGGCATCCCTAGGATCAGGGACCTGGTCAGGCTGGGTGAGGCTCTGTCCATGCCAAGGGCTCTCCAAGGCGGGACGGCCACGCATGTCATTAGTCCTGGGGGGGGGGCAAAACTCCCTGCGGGCCAAGAGCTCTCTGGGTCAGTGTCCTACAGTCACCTGCCTGCTGATTTCTGGGGCGCTGTCCACATGGAAACCCATCCACAGTGTGTGGACCGAGAGAGGAGGTCAGTCTCAGAAGCCAGGGTCCCGAGAGACCCCATTTGCCTCACTGTGGTGTGTGTGCTCTGGGGCATCAGCTAAGTGGCCCCTCATCCTGGACATGAGGCCAGGTGCTCCCTGTGAGGCATCCTGGGCCCTACAGGGAGCTGAGCAGGGTCACTGACCACCACCCACCCAGGCCAGGAGCCACCCCGAGCTGGGACGGTCATGCATGTCTCTGGGGTCCACTGAGGGCAGAGTTCTTAGGGTGAGAATTGGTCACTCAATTGCCTCTGGAGTCAGACACATTGGCACACACCTGTCACCCCAGCACTCAGCAGGCTGAGGGGGGTGATCAGG
The DNA here is from genome assembly GCF_949786415.1 of Peromyscus eremicus. Taxonomy (NCBI): domain Eukaryota; kingdom Metazoa; phylum Chordata; class Mammalia; order Rodentia; family Cricetidae; genus Peromyscus; species Peromyscus eremicus. Next base: position 11,329,671 of record NW_026734286.1, on the reverse strand, counting down.
AGTTCAAGGTCAACCTTGGCTACAGAGCAAAGTTGAGACCAGCCTGGGCTCTGTGAGACTCCAAAGACAGACAGACTCCACCCGCTTTGTGTCTCGCTGGGGCACACAACACCTGGGGCCCACTGGGGTCATCTGGAGACACGGATGTGTGCTGGGCCTCTAGGGCTGTGGAGACCGTTTCTCTGCGGTACAGAACCCTCAGAACCCAGGTATCCCAAGAGGAGCTCAGGCCACAGCCCTCCCTGCTCCACCTGTCACCAGAGAGGCTCTGGAGGTGGTGCCATGGCCTTGCGGACCTTGTCATGGGGGGCTGAGGTGGTGCTGACGTCCCAGATGGTGGACACCTCATTGAGGCTGTCGACATGGCCGAAGTCAGGTGTATCAGGGATGTCTGACAGGGAGTCCACAGAGGACGAGAAGATGGAGGCATTGGAGAGGTCCTCGAGGCATGAGGGGTCCTAGGAGAAAGCAGGGGTGAGGCAGTGGCTGGCAGTGTACGGGCGTCCAGGCAAGCGACGGTGTATTCTGCCACACAGTGGAGTATCACACAGCCATGAACAGGAGTGAAGTCCCACACATCACAACATGGAGTGACCTTGAGGACACAGTGCTCAGTGAGAACAGACACAAAAGTCCACAATGTGCACTCTATGACAGAAAATGTCCAGAACGGGAGAACCCAGTGATGACAAATGGATTCAGGGGTTCCGGACCTGGAGACGAGTGGGGTGATGGTAACGGGATGGGATTTCTTCTGATGGGATGGAATGTTCCAGAAGCCATTAAATACACAGCTAAAAATATATTAAAACCACAGAAATGTGCATTTTAAAGGAGTGGACGATCTAGAACATGGATCAAACACAATAAGCCTACATTTGTTTGCTCTGTAGCCCAGGCTAGCCTCAAATTCATGGCAATCCTTGTCCCTAAGCCTCCCAAGATGACCAGTGTGGGCCAACACACCACTGCCCCCACCCGGCGACCCCAAAGTATCTGCAGGTTGGGGTCACCATGCCCTGCCCCTCCAGTTTCAGACAAGGGATTGGGGCCAGGGTGACTGATGTCCCTGGAAGCCTGGCCTGGGGCAGAACTTCCCTGCCCCGGGTGCCCTGCTGCCGACATCTGCCCTGAGGAATTGGGGAGCGTCTTTGTGGCACGGCTGGAGGCCAGGAGGTCACTTGGGGTCACACCAGAGCCAGGGGTGATCTGTTGTGGGGAGCCCCTCCACACACCCTGACCCCCGCCTTGACGGTGAGCACTCCCTCCCAGAATGCACAGCAGACTCTCCAGGCCGCTCGCTGTCTGC